>NC_045790.1:54595675-54888175 GCF_009873245.2 Balaenoptera musculus | reverse complement strand
GAAATCTCCTGGCCAAAGTCTCCACTGAAGGAGTCTTGCTTCCCTTAGGAGTGAGCTAACCTTATCTTGAATACTTTCTGTTCTTAAGTCCCCAGGAGCAGCCCCCAGGAAACATGGCCTCACACAAGTGCCATGTGCATTCAGAGGGCAGCAGCTGGGGGCCTTTGGTCAAATATTCTCTGTGCAGAGCAGAGCTGAGCATGCATTTAGTCTTTTATTTCCTCTAATAACAGCTTTCTGATGTTGAAAGCATTATAATCCTCATTTTACAGTAAAGGAAAGGGAGGTTCAGAGAGGCTGAGTAGTTTTCCTTCAGTCTCACAGATGAGTATGTAGTGGTGATGGAATTAAAACACAGATTTCTCTGACCTTTGAGTTGCAGCTCTTTACATTTCTTTTCAGATTGTTAGGAAAGCAGTCACAGAAATGACATAGTATCATTATATTTAACCCTGAATTGTGGTACTAAATTGTACTCATAAAATTATATTTATTTGAATAGTTTACATAGTTTGGCTATATCATATGCAGTGTATCTCAGAATATCAAAATAATGGAAATCTCAAAAGAAAGTTGTGATATTTACTAGCCAAGAATACAGTGTATTTTCCAAACAAACATATGCAGGTGTAGGGTTTATACATAATACTTATACTTGAATAATTAAAAAAGGAAGACTTCTTGCCATATTCTCTGCTCACCCCACTCCTTTCTAACCTTTACGAGGACTATGGTACAGCCCATGTGCAGGAGGACTTCAGTAACATGTGGTGACTAAGAAGATAGTAGAAGAGAACCATTGTTCCTACCGTTATTGAAAAAGGATTGTGGTAGCATTAGGAGTACCTCTTTGCATAGTATGTTGTCCAATACTCTTTGACTTGCTTCCTTATCTCTCCTTAGTTCAGCCAATTACCAATTACACTGAGAAAATAAAGACAGCTGACCAAAATATTTAGAAGGTTATTAATGATTATTTATGTGTGAATTTGGTTGTATATGTGTATATAGATAGTACATATATCATACATTCAAGTAGACTTTGTGTGGTAGGTATGAGAGAGGTAGCGAATATACCCTCTAAGGTATAAATGATGTGATATGTTGTAGAAGGTAGAATACCAGTAATAATGGTTAATGTATAATATTTTTACTATGTGTAATAGTGTTCTAAATCATTGGCAACCATTAGCTCATTCAATCCTAACCACCATCCTATGACACATATCGTATTTTTATTCCCATTTTACAGACAGGGAACTCAAGAGGCTCAGAATTCATGTACTACTCCCAAGATCATAGGTTGTATTAGAGTCAGTATTTGAACCCAGGGAGACAACCATACAAGAAAGGATTTTTTGAATAGTGGGAAGATACTCCCAAACAATACTCATCTCAACATAGTGATTCTCAACGAGTTTAACTATAATTCCTTAAAACTATCTCATATGGTAAAGACAGAACAAACGAAATTCAATTTTTCTGCAAAGACTATAGGAAGTGACCTTATAAAGTAGCACCTTCTGCAGTTTCTACTGCCTAGATTTTTTTTTTTCTGTTAGCAATTAGGAACAGAAATAACAAGGGCAGTGGAAACATATTTGCTGAACTCAGGGGAGTTGAGCCAGGAAGCGTTTTCTTAAATCACTGAAGTTTAACAAGCTGTAGACAAAGAAAATGACAGCTCCGTCAGTTAGAACACTAGTGCTGATCCAGGGAGAGGCCTGTCCAGCATGTTTATTGTGAAAGGCAGAAATGAGAGATGAAAGACTGACAGAAGAAAAGCAAGGGCAAAAGAAGAAAAAGGGATCCAGGAAATTGTTGGAGAGGCTATCTACATGTTCTTTCAGGGGATGGGCCATTAAAACAATGAGAAACAAATCAACATACATGCACAGTAATTGTGCAAAACTAAATAGAAAAAAATCTCACCTGTATAAATAATACAGTGCAATATTTAAAACTTCAATATAATGAACATTATTCAGCACTTAGTAGGTTCTGACTATTTGGGATTTACGACTGCATCTGATTATCTTAACAAAGTCATTTGATAGATAATACTTTTTCCATTATCTGTCATCTTATTCACAGATAAGGAAAATAAGGCTTAGGGAATTTATTTTATTTGCTCAAGATTAAATATCTACTTACTAATGGAATTGGAATTAGAATCTTTATCCTCCAACTCAGTCCTATGGAAACTCAAGTTTCCACTAGTCTAAATTTTCTCAGAAAACTAAATCCACTGAAGTTTCCAGAAGATAAGAACTAGTTCACTATTCTCTATATTATTACATAGATACAGATTCCATGAAACCTTATCTAATTTATGCCTTGAGTTAGTGAGGCCAGTTGCAGTTCTCAAATGAAGAATTTTCATCACCTAAGCCCACTTACATGTATAACTTTCCATGGAAACTTTAGCTCTGAGTTTGGAGAGTGATGCCTCTTGAAATATGCCTGTACAAATTGTTTGCAGCTTGTTGCCTTGGGCTGTCAAAATAACTTACAACACATGTGACACCTGTGCTCTTTATTCTATTGGAAATTTTTAATAATTTATCTTAGTGTCATTCCAAAAACTTGTGTAGCTTCTAAAGAAAAAAGCATAAAAGGAACAAACCAATGTTTCTTTTATTTGGGGCTTAGACGATCAACTTGATCTAGAGCAAAAGGGATCGAGTAAATCTACTTTAAGCCACAGAGAATATAAACTCAGGGATAAAATCAAAGTTAATTTTGAAATGATATCATGCATAAACTCTTACTATGTGATGATGGGAAAACACTTGTCCTTGGGAGTCTTATGTATTAACAGTTGTCTCTCCAGTGCTGCAATACATATTTAGGCAATTAGTACAATCATGTTGTTGCCTCTGGCTTTGCTATTTTCAGTGTCACTCCATCGTGCATTTTTCCAGCACTTTCAGTCAGAGTCTCATGTCTGACAGATTTTCAGTTGGTTCAGGACAAAGAGCTCTCAGCTAGTGTGGCAGAGATGAAATGATCTTTCTTGACTTGTTTAAACCACCAAACCCAGCATTTTTCTAGGTCAAATTAGTGACGTAGTAGGCTATTCCTAAAAATAATTTATACCTCATTTTTATAGAGCGACTTACCATTTTCAAAATACATTGATATTTTTCATTCTCCCAGCAACTTTATAGGATTTGGGAATGCAGGTATTATTCTCAGTATTTTTGCAGAGAAGGAAAAAGAAGTGCCGCCAAGGTAATTCATAGCAAACCATACAGTTCTTAAGAGGCAGTGACAGAACTTGAACCAGATGTTTTTCTTGCTTCTATACCATAATTTCTCATAACAATTTTTGAATGATTCATGTATCTTCTGCCCTACCTCCAGCAGGCTTCAATGAACATGTAGATACTTGGCGCATTGATTCATTGAACTTTTCTCTGATAACAACTCCTAACACACGTGCTACATCAGTGATCTACCAGACGTAGTTTTAATCTCATGACTTGTACTAATATTTGCTCACTTTTCCCTGGATTATTTTAAATTATTAACCAAACATCCTGGCTTGGCTGGTATTTTATATATTCCCTGACTCTCTCTCAAGTTTTAAAATCAAAATTTTTAAAATTTCTACATACTTCCAGAAATGCAAATATACATTCATTGGATAATCAAAGTTATAACCAAGGCAGAAATTCTTAATTAAAAAAGCAATTAATCCTGAGAATAGAAACTATAACCTAGATCATGGTTTCTCCTTTATGTAATATACCAGAAAGAACAAAGTTTTTAGTCATAAATAAAGAAAGCTCATTAATCTGGTTACCAATCTGGATTAGCTTTCCTTACTGAAAGGTCTAAATTGTAGTTTTCTTTTAATGAAATGCATTTTTTTTCCAAAATGCATTTTCAATACTCTGTTACGTACTATAATTGGAATTAGATGAACAAAGCACTAGAGTTCTGACACTGACTAGCTTCAATGAATAGATAAGAATGAGTTGAAATTAGCTCATCAATTGCTTGTATGTAAATGATTTCTAGAGTGCTTGGACACCTGAAAATGGTCCTTCCATTCTTTTCAGTCATTTCAATATTCTCTGGGCAAGTATTAATTTTCCTACCAACCCCTTCATTATAGATAAGTCCAAGCTCAGGCCATTTTATTACAGTTTAGTAAATGCCCTAAATGAATTACTGTGAAGTGTGAATTGGTGAAATTCAAATTAATGAGGGTGGGCAATCATAACTAAAGATAAATATCAGTCTAGCTTTACCACCCTCATCAGAAGTTATAGCATCAGATTTTAGGACTTCATGGCTTCATTACTATACCTTTGCAGACACGATACAAATTTTACAAATATTTTACTGCTTCTATAGTTAATACCCTTATAACTATGCAAGCATTATAACATGATTTCCAGAGGCATTTATAAAATTTAGAAAATTATTTATAACAATATGATTGTATAGAGGTAATGTGATACAGTGGGCCAAGCACAGGCTTAAAATTCAAAGGATCTAAGTTTAAGCCCCAAGTTATCTTTTGGACAAGTCACTGAATCCTTTCAAACCTCAGTGCCTTCATCTGGAAAACTTTAGTATTAATATTTGCAAAAGCAAAGCAGTATTAATACCAATATTTAGACTTTGAGCACTGGCTGAAAATACAAATGTAAAACACTCTGAAAGTGTAAATTGCCATACAAAAAACGATTCTAATGGGGGATTTCAGCTCGCCTGTGCACCTTAGGCATCATGAAAATCGCTTAAATAGACTAGCTCCATTTGAAGTCAGCACCACTGATCCAGTGCAATAAAATGGATCTGAAAGACAGAAACCCTGAATTCCTAGTCCAGATTGCAAATCCTTCTCTCCCTGCTCAAGGTAATCACTGATCTGACATTTCTTCTTCACTTCCTCATGAAGTGACTGCTTGCTTTCCTTTGTTATAATTTTATTATGTAAGTATAAACCCCTAAGCACCATGGTTTTGGTGTGACAGTTTTGAATTGAATATGAATGGAATAATACAGCATGTTTTCACTGTGTTTGATTCCTTTTGCTCAACATTATGTGTATAGGATTAATAATGTAACCAGTGATGTATTTGATTTTAAATTTACCAGCTTACAATGTGCTTTTTATTTGTCCTGACTGTTTTATGAGTCTTGACTTGATTATTTTTATTATTCATTTTTTATCTTTCGTTTGGATACTATACACTCTTTTCCTATTAATTGGTCATTAGACTAATGACTTTTCCATGCAAGCTAGACTTATCAAAGTTGATATTACTTGGATATTTTACTCCCTTCCATGTATTTATAAACACTTTAGAAGAGTTTAATCCAAACTGAAAACTACCTTAGATAGGTCTTTAAGAAACAGAAACAGATCCTCAGTTTAGGTATTATCTGTTGGTGATGTATTGGAGAAGCACTTCCAGGAGAAACAGAAAATAATTATAGGAAATAGGAAGGAAAAGGAAGGGAAAAAACCTCACATGGTACCTCTGGAGTTTAAGCAATGCCTCAGTTTTGTCCTGACCCATGGCAAAGGAAATATGTTTTTTTGCTCCAGTGACCAAAAGTTTTTAGCTAAGGATTTCAGGGAGCTGAGAAGGGAGGCTAACAGAAACAGGGGGAGGTGGAAAGGATCTGGGAAAATGAATGGTGTACAAATATTGTTGGCTTTATGCCTGCCTTCAATTTAAATGCTATTTTCCTATTTTTTTATTCTAGTCTGTTTTGAACCCTATAATACATTACTGTTATTGTTGTGTAGCCAATGTTAATTTAGATTTATATAATAAAATATACTTTAAAAAAAATTGACTATTCTTCTAGAGTAGTTTAATGTTCACATCAAAATCAAGGGGAAGGCACAGAGCCTTCTCATACACCCCCTGCCCTAATACATGCATAGCCTTCCCAGTTATAAACATCCCCCACCAGAATGGTACCTTTTTTAAGATTGATGAACTTATGTTAACAAATCATAGTTACCCAAAGTCCATTCTTTACATTATAACACTATGGTTAACTCCTGGTGTTATACATTCTGTGGGTTTGGACAAATGTATAATGACATGTATCATACATTGCGGTATCATACAAATTATTGTCACTGACCTAAAAAGCCTCTGTGCTACATATATTCATCATTTATGGGAGGCTATTTCTGGGCTCTCTAATCTGTTCCATTGATCTACTTGTATGTTCTTTTGCTAATACCACACTGTCTTGATTACTGTAGTATAGGACAAGTGTCAGGTAGTATCTGTCCTCCAACTTTGTTTTTCTTCAAAATTGTGTTAGATATTCTGGATCTTTTGCCTCTCCATATAAACTTTAGAATGAGTTGGTCGGTATCCACAAAATAACTTGCTGGGATTTTGAATGGAAATGCATTGAATCTATAGATTAATTTGGGAAGAACTGACATCTTGACAATTTAGAGTCTTCATATCCATGAACATGGAATCTCTCTCCATTTATTTAGTTCTTTGATTGTATTCACCAGAGTTTTGTAGTTTTCCCCATATAGGTCTTGTATATATTTTGTTAGATTTGTACCTAAGTATTTCATTTTTGGGGGGTGCTAAAGTAAATGGTATTTTGTCTTTAATTTCAAATTCCACTTGTTTATTACTGATATAGAGAAAGTGACTGTTTTTATATATTAAACTTGTATCCTGCAACCTTGTTACAATCACTTTTTAGTTCCAGGAGATTTTCATGGATTCTCTTGGATTTTCTACATATGGTCATGTCACCTACAAACAGAAATAGTTTTATTCCCAATCTGTACACCTTTTATTTCATTTTCTTGCCTTATTGCAAGACATCTTGCAATAAGTGGTGACAGGAGACATTCTTGCTATGTTCCTGATCTTAGTGGGAAAGCTTCAAGTTTCTCACCATTAAGTATGATGCTAGGTATACGTTTTTAGATATTCTTTATCAATTCAAGGAGGTTCCCCTCTATTCCTAGTTTACTGAGAGTGATTATCATGAATGGGTGTTTGATTTTGTCAATTGCCTTTTCTGCATCTATTGATTATTTGAGTTTTCTTTTTCAGCCTGTTGATGTGATGTATTACATTAATTGATTTTCAAATGTTGAATCAGCTTTGTGTACCTGGTATAAATCCCACTTGGTCATGGTGTATAATTCTTTACATGCATTGTTGGATTCAACTCACTAATATTGCCTTTAGGATTTTTGCATCTATGTTCATGAGAAATATTGGTCTGAAGTTTTCTTTTCTTGTAATATCTTTGTCTGGTTTTGATATTATGGTAATGCTGGCCTCACAGAATGAGTTAAGAAGTATTTCTTCTGCTTCTATCCTCTTGAAGAGATCATAGAAAATTGGTATAATTTTCCCCTAAATCTTTGATAAAATTCACCAGTGAACCCTTCTGGGCCTGGGGCTTTCTGTTTGGAATGTTATTAATTATTGATTCAATATCCTTAAGATATAGGCCTATTCCAATTGTCTCTTTCTTTATGTATGAGTTTTGGCAGATTGTACCTTTCAAGGAATTGGTCCATTACTTATAGGTTATCAAGTTTGTGGGACAATTTTATTGTCCATGGGATCTGTTTTAATGTCCTCTATTTTATTTCTGATCTGAGCAATTTGTGCCCTCTCCTCTCTTAGCCTGGTTGGAGGCTTGCCAAGTTCATGGATCTTTTCAAAGAACTAAGTATTAGTTGTGTTGATTTTCTCTATTGATTTCCTGTTTTCAATTTCATTGATTGCTGCTCTTATTATATATTTTTTTCTGCTTGCTTTGGATTTAGTTTGCTTCTCTTTTTCTAGTTTCCTAGGATGGGAACTTAGATTATTGATTTTAGAGGTTTTTTTTCGACTATATGCTTTCAATGTTACAAATTTTCCTCCAAGCACTGTTTTCACTGCATCCCACAAATATTGATAATTGTGCTTTTACTTTCGTTCTATTCAAAATATTTTAAAATTTCTCTTGTGATTGCTTCTTTGTCCCATGTGTTATTTAGTAACATGTTGTTTAATCTCTACATATTTTGGGATTTTCCAGTAATTTTCCTGTTATTTATTTCTGATTAAATTCCACTGTAGTCTGAGAGCAGACGTTGTATGATTTCCATTATTTTAAATTTGTTGAGGTGTGTTTTATGGGCCAGAATTTGGTCTATCTTGGTGAATGTGTACTTTTTTTTATTTCTGCTGCTCTTCAGTCCTTCTTGCATCTCCAAACTAAAAGCTGAGATTGTTTTCTTTCTTCCTGAAGAAAGCTCTAAGTATTCATTTTATGACAGGTTTGCTAATGGTGGATCTTATCAGGATTTATTTGTCTAGAAATGCCTTTTTTTCACATTCATTCTTATATAGTATTTTTTCTTGTATATAGATTTGAGGTTGGCAATTATTTTCTATACACATATTAAAATATTCTCCTGCTATCTTGGTTCTATTTTCCTGGTAGAAATCATTTATGAGCCCAATAGCTGCAAACTGTAGCTAACTTAAATGTAATCTGTTTTAAGATTTATTTTTATGTTTGATTTTCTTTGGGTTCAAATGATGTCTTTGGCTATGAATTTCATTTTACTTACCTTTTTGATATTCATTTGTCTTCCTGAATCTACAGATGCTTTTTTTTAATCAATTAGAGGAAATACTCATGAATTAAAAAAGTATATAATTTCTACCACATCTTCTCTCATCTCCATTTACTTTAGTTAACTTTGTTATATAGTCTCACTACATTTGTCATGTCTCTTCCCTCTTCACAATTTTACAAACTTTTGTCTCTATGTGCTTCAATCTGGAAGCTGTATTTTAATTCTAATACTGCCATTAATCCCACCTGTTGAGTTTTTAGTCTTGGTTATTAAATGGTGTTCCATTTTTAGAATTTCTATTTGGTCCTTTTGCAAATCTGCAATATCTTGCTTATGTTTTTCTGTTCCTTGATGACATTTCAAAAGTTTAACTCTTCTCCCCAGTAGAAAGAATGTCCTTCACTACAGTGGGCTTTTATCTGTTGTCAATTATTTCTACTGGTTCTCAGTCACAGTGATTTGCCTTTTCCTATGACTAGAATATCTTAGATGTGAAATAGGTATTTTAGAAATTTTTGTGACATAATTTGAGAACTAGAAGAATATTACATTATCTCAGAGAGGATTTTCTTCTGCTTCTAAAGCCATGTGAAGGAACTACCAGTCTAAAATCACTCTAAACCAATTTCACAAGTTGAAATTTTCTGGACCACAGAAATGACTTGAAGCTAGGAGTCCATGTCTGAAAAACCTAGTTTAATTTTGATTCAAGTTTAGTCCTAGGGAACAGCTGTGCAGTGTAGGGAACATACATAATTAAGTATAAGCAGAGGATTGTTTACCAGATTCCCAATGTTTCAATGAACCTGGATTTTAACTTTGCTTTTCATCTCAAGGCTTTCAAAATTGCTTCTCAGCTTCTTAGCCCAGAGTGAAAGCAACTTTAAAAGCTAGCCTCACCTCTTGATTTTTGTCTTCTCCTGGACCTTGATATATGCATATAAAGTTTAATGTATGTGTATCTGTAAGTTTTATATGCATAATTTTTATATTTAAATGTATATATATATTTACATTCACAATTTTAATAGCATTTGTCATTTTTACAGGAAGAGAATTGTTCTAAATTACTGTGTATTCATTATTGACTGCCTTGCATTTTATACTTAAGTTCACTTTTTAATAATTCTCAGAGGTTTGGCATAAACCTTTGCAAGGCACCATAAACAGTGTTCTAGAACATTTTTTTCACAAAAACAACTCAATATTTTGCTGAAATTTGCCTATAGAAAAGCTTTATGGTTATAATCACGGTCATCATTAAATGGAACTTACATTTTTGGGAGTAAATACTACATAGACCTAAGAGTGTCACTTTAACAGTTTTTAGGGTATTAAAATAATGCATAAATTATTCAATGCATAAGTGACTAACAACATTACCTCTGGCATGAGAACATGACTTGACTGACTGAAGGGTCCTTGAGCCTTTGGACTCTGACTTTTTCCAATGGAAAAAATAAAAAAATGGAAATAAAGTATTTTGAAAATAGAACACAGTTTTAAACAAAGTGAATTCAAATTGAGGTGTTGTTGAAAGCTCTTCTTTGTACTTTGCCCTTCTGGCAGGCATCCGGTGTATCAAGAAAGTCATGGATAAGCAAATTGCAAGTTCAGAGAATATAGGATTTTACAGTGTTCTTAAGGTCATAAGGTCAAGTCTGAAATAATTATCACAGAATTGGGAGAAAAATATTACATGTTAATAAAATCAAAATGTTTTTTGCTAATTTACCAAGAAATATAAATTATATGCCTCTTAACATGTAATAAATGTATTCCTTGTGATGAGCAAAGAAAAATAATCACTATTAGGATCTATTACACTAAGCATTCACTGAAGGGACGTTGTTCAAAGGTTATTTTAAGGCAGTACATGATTTATTAACGCAAAGTGATAAACTTTACTTAATGTTTATAAATCTGTAATTATATAATTCAGTGTTCTGGTCCTGTTTTTCACCTTCCTTTGAACACTATTTAAATCTACTTTGTATTTTCCCTTGAGGCTTAAGGCATTTAAATGAGGAAATAATGATATAAAAAGTGCAAATCATGTTATAATCAACAGTCTAAAATAACTCTTTACATTTTAAAATCAATGAATATATGCATGCATTCTTCCCATCGGTACCCTATTTCATTCCCAAACACCTTCCTCTGAAGTTGCTTGAGCTTGCATCGCATCATTTCATCAATTATGCTTTTAAATTATATTTTAACATATATGCATGAATCCACAAACAATATATGTTTATAGTCTTCTATGTTTTTAAAAATAAGTTGGCACAAGTTATATTTCAACTTTATTTTTTCACCCATATCAGTTATTTTTGAGATCTAATCATGTTAATGTATACTCTATCCATTCCCCTATTTTATTTTTCTAGAATAAATATTTATTTAGTTTTTCTAGTGCTTAATAGTTCAAACAATTGGGTTATAAACTTTTTTGATTATAAATCTTCTCATGTACATGTGTAAAAGAGTATGGGCCCAGAGGTAGACTTGCTGATATATGATATGCAACTTATCAGTTTTACTAGAAACTGCCAAATAGTACTTCAAATTGTTGTGCAGACTTTTCCCACAGATATTTAAGTGAGCTAACACAATGTATTGCCTTTCCTGAAGTTCTACTTTCCTCAGAGGAGGAGATCACATGCCTTTGAATAGTCTGCTTCCAGCAAACTAGATAGCCTTACCAACACTGTCAGTGAAAACAACCAGGAATGATGGATAGAGACAACAACAATATTTTCAATGTATATATCCTGGCAAAGTAGTCAGAAATCCTGACTCCAAAAAATATAATAAAGCAAGAATACAGGTATTTAATCAGAGCACCGAAACCATGTTTCATCTTTACCATATTTGCCTAATTGTGTTATATTTGTACGGGTTTTGGAAATTGGGAGAATTACAGATAGTAGATATAAATCCACTTTGGAAAATATATCTGGATCTGAATTGCAGGCAGCCTGTGGAGTGAAGGAGATTCTAGGGGTGGAAGAGCTAGGAGCAGAGTGGAAACCAGGTAATTCTTTTCCATGGGTGGATAGGAAGTGCTTTCCATTTCCAGGGGTAAGATAGAGGAGAGGTAATAGGACCACAAGACAAGATGGAAATGACCCCACTGCCTTAGAATGAGACAGCCACACAGAGCAGACACAGTGGCACTGAGATTGGTGAGAAGTAACCGTATTTTCTGAGTCTTTCAGTGATTAGACACACACACACACACACACACACTCACAAACCAACCCACATATAAAAAACAAACCAGCAGTGATAATTAGAAGAGACGTGTGTGCAGTTGGCTTGCCGGTCATTTCCAGAAGTAGCAAACAAACAAAAAGTATTCATAAGGTCAGAGGTCTCTTACAGTGGTTTTTAAGGGAATATGTAAGCTACCTCAATTGAGGAAATCAGAATATAAGGGGCTGAGGGAGGCATCACATGATTTTACTAATGAAGGTACCGTACTAGATAAGAGAAAGATGATGCTAGTGATGCTAGCAATCTGATTTGCCAGTTGATAAAGCTTTACATAATTTTCTCAATCCTATTAAAAAACTATAAGGTAGTTATAAATATTATTGCCTCAAAGATAAGGAAATTGAGGTAAAAGTTAAATTGTTCAAGGTCACACAGTCATACCAGTTGAAGATGAAATTTGGAACTATGTTGCATGGCTGTAGAGGTTGAACTTTTAAGCATAATACAATATAAGCTATTATTAAATAAGGATCTATTCTCTCACTTTTTCAGGAAGTTGGGGCCAGGGAGACATGGGATATAATGATACAATGGGTATGGATGGTAAGACACCTAAAACATTATTTTATTAGTTTAACAAGCAATATGAGTCTACTATCTAAATACATGTGGATAGGAGTATCTGAAGTATGCAGTAGATGTTGAATAAATATTATCAAGGTATATAATTATCCACATAATTTTTTCAACATAGATATTGACACCTTAATTCAATTTTTTATTTGATAAAAGCATGAAATTCTATGTGTTTTCTGGATTTCATACTCTGAATCCCAACAACTTCCGTATGCACGTAGCACAGTTCTCTGGACAGCGAATGTAAGAAAGTTTGTATGTGGGGGTGTGTCAGAAGGGAGGGGGCTTTTTTATAGATGTTTAAATTGTTCTGACCTTTTAAATGAACCTTCACCTTTTTAAAAAGAACCAGAGAAATTGGATCAGAAGGATTCTCAAAATCTTTTCAATGAAGCAATTGATTTTGCATCATTGCACTCCAAAATATATTATTAGCAGTCATTACCCACACACTGTCACTATGAATGAAAGAGAGTTGTGGTTTTTTTAAACAACTTTATTCGAGTATAATTGCTTTACAATGGTGTGTTAGTTTCTGCTGTATAACAAAGTGAATCAGTTACACATATACATATATCCCCATATCCCCTCCCTCTTGCGTCTGCCTCCCACCCTCCCTATCCCACCCCTCTAGGTGGTCACAAAGCACTGAGCTGATCTCCTTGTGCTATGCGGCTGCTTCCCACTAGCTATCTATTTTACATTTGGTAGTGTATATATGTCCATGACACTCTCTCACCCTGTCACATCTCACCCCTCCCCCTCCCCATATCCTCAAGTCCATTCTCTAGTAGGACTGTGTCTTTATTCCCGTCTTGCCACTAGGTTCTTCATGGCCTTTTTTTTTTTTTTCCTTAGATTCCATATATATGTGTTAGCATACTGTATTTGTTTTTCTCTTTCTGAGTTACTTCACTCTGTATGACAGACTCTAACTCCATCCACCTCATTACAAATACCTCCATTTCATTTCTTTTTATGGCTGAGTAATATTCCATTGTATATATGTGCCACATCTTCTTTATCCATTCATCCGATGAGGGACACTTAGGTTGCTTCCATGTCCTGGCTATTGTAAATAGAGCTGCAATGAACATTTTGGTACATGACTCTTTTTGAACTATGGTTTTCTCAGGGTATATGCCCAGTAGTGGGATTGCTGGGTCATATGGTAGTTCTATTTTTAGTTTTTTAAGGAACCTCCATACTGTTCTCCATAGTGGCTGTATCAATTTACATTCCCACCAACAGTGCAAGAGTGTTCCCTTTCCTCCACACCCTCTCCAGCATTTATTGTTTCTAGATTTTTTGATGATGGCCATTCTGACTGGTGTGAGATGATATCTCATTGTAGTTTTGATTTGCATTTCTCTAATGATTAATGATGTTGAGCATTCTTTCATGTGTCTGTTGGCAATCTGTATATCTTCTTTGGAGAAATGTCTATTTAGGTCTTCTGCCCATTTTTGGATTGGGTTGTTCGTTTTTTTGTTATTGAGCTGCATGAGCTGCTTGTAAATCTTGGAGATTAATCCTTTGTCAGTTGCTTCATTTGCAAATATTTTCTCCCATTCTGATGGTTGTCTTTTGGTCTTGTTTATGGTTTCCTTTGCTGTGCAAAAGCTTTTAAGTTTCATTAGGTCCCATTTGTTTATTTTTGTTCTTATTTCCATTTCTCTAGGAGCTGGGTCAAAAAGAATCTTGCTGTGATTTATGTCATAGAGTGTTCTGCCTATGTTTTCCTCTAAGAGTTTGATAGTGTCTGGCCTTACACTTAGGTCTTTAATCCATTTTGAGTTTATTTTTGTGCATGGTGTCAGGGAGTGTTCTAATTTCATACTTTTACATGTATCTGTCCAATTTTCCCAACACCACTTACTGAAGAGGCTGTCTTTTCTCCACTGTATATGCTTGCCTCCTTTATCAAAGATAAGGTGACCATATGTGCATGTGTTTATCTCTGGGCTTTCTATCCTGTTCCATTGATCTATATTTCTGTTTTTGTGCCAGTACCAAGCTGTCTTGATTACTGTAGCTTTGTAATATAGTCTGAAGTCAGGGAGCCTGATTCCCCCAGCTCCATTTTTCGTTCTCAAGATTGCTTTGGCTATTCGGGGTCTTTTGTGTCTCCATACAAATTGTGAAATTTTTTGTTCTAGTTCTGTGAAAAATGCCTGTGATAGTTTGATAGGGATTGCATTGAATCTGTAGATTGCTTTGGGTAGTAGAGTCATTTTCACAATGTTGATTCTTCCAATCCAAGAACATGGTATATCACTCCATCTATTTGTATCATCTTTAATTTCTTTCATCAGTGTCTTATAATTTTCTGCATACAGGTCTTTTGTCTCCTTAGGTAGGTTTATTCCTAGATATTTTATTCTTTTTGTTGCAATGGTAAACGGGAGTGTTTTCTTAATTTCACTTTCAGATTTTTCGTCATTAGTGTGTAGAAATGCAAGAGATTTCTGTGCATTAATTTTGTATCCTGATACTTTACCAAATTCATTGATTAGCTCTAGGAGTTTTCTGGAAGCATCTTTAGGATTCTCTATGTATAGTATCATGTCATCTGCAAACAGTGACAGCTTTACTTCTTCTTTTCCGATTTGGATTCCTTTTATTTCTTTGTCTTCTCTGATTGCTGTGGCTAACACTTCCAAAACTATGTTGAATAATAGTGGTGAGAGTGGGCAACTTTGTCTTCTTCCTGATCTTAGTGGAAATGGTTTCAGTTTTTCACCATTGAGGACAATGTTGGCTGTGGATTTGTCATATATGGCCTTTATTATGTTGAGGAAAGTTCCCTCTGTGCCTACTTTCTGCAGGGCTTTTATCATGAATGGGTGTTGAATTTTGTCGAAAGCTTTCTCTGCATCTATTGATATGATCATATGGTTTTTCTCCTTCAATTTGTTAATATGGTGTATCACGTTGATTGATTAGCGTATATTGAAGAATCCTTGCATTCCTGGGATAAACCCCACTTGATCATGGTGT
The DNA here is from genome assembly GCF_009873245.2 of Balaenoptera musculus. Lineage (NCBI taxonomy): Eukaryota > Metazoa > Chordata > Mammalia > Artiodactyla > Balaenopteridae > Balaenoptera > Balaenoptera musculus. Next base: position 54,872,718 of record NC_045790.1, on the reverse strand, counting down.
ATGATCCTTTTAATGTGCTGTTGGATTCTGTTTGCTAGTATTTTGTTGAGGATTTTTGCATCTATGTTCATCAGTGATATTGGCCTGTAGTTTTCTTTCTTTGTGACATCTTTGTCTGGTTTTGGTATCAGGGTGATGGTGGCCTTGTAGAATGAGTTGGGGAGTGTTCCTCCCTCTGCAATATTTTGGAAGAGTTTGAGAAGGATAGGTGTTAGCTCTTCTCTAAATGTTTGATAGAATTTGCCTGTGAAGCCATCTGGTCCTGGGCTTTTGTTTGTTGGAAGGTTTTTAATCACAGTTTCAATTTCAGTGCTTGTGATTGGTTTGTTCATATTTTCTATTTCTTCCTGGTTCAGTCTCGGCAGGTTGTGCATTTCTAAGAATCTGTCCATTTCTTCCAGGTTGTCCATTTTACTGGCATAGAGTTGCTTGTAGTAATCTCTCATGATCTTTTGTATTTCTGCAGTGTCAGTGGTTACTTCTCCTTTTTCATTTCTAATTCTATTGATTTGAGTCTTCTCCCTTTTTCTCTTGATGAGTCTGGCTAATGGTTTATCAATTTTGTTTATCTTCTCAAAGAACCAGCTTTTAGTTTCATTGATTTTTGCTATTGTTTCTTTCATTTCTTTTTCATTTATTTCTGATCTGATCTTTATGATTTCTTTCTTTCTGCTAGCTTTGGGGTTTTTTTGTTCTTCTTTCTCTAATTGCTTCAGGTGCAAGGTTAGGTTGTTTATTCGAGATGTTTCCTGTTTCTTGAGGTAGGCTTGTATTGCTATAAACTTGCCTCTTAGCACTGCTTTTGTTGTGTCCCATAGGTTTTGGGTCGTCGTGTCTCCATTGTCATTTGTTTCTAGGTATTTTTTGATTTCCCCTTTGATTTCTTCAGTGATCACTTCGTTATTAAGTAGTGTATTGTGTAGCCTCCATGTGTTTGTATTTTTTACAGATCTTTTCCTGTAATTGATATCTAGTCTCATAGCGTTGTAGTCGGAAAAGATACTTGATACGATTTCAGTTTTCTTAAATTTACCAAGGCTTGATTTGTGACCCAAGATATGATCTATCCTGGAGAATGTTCCATGAGCACTTGAGAAAAATGTGTATTCTGTTGTTTTTGGGTGGAATGTCCTATAAATATCAATTAAGTCCATCTTGTTTAATGTATCATTTAAAGCTTGTGTTTCCTTATTTATTTTCATTTTGGATGATCTGTCCATTGGTGAAAGTGGGGTGTTAAAGTCCCCTACTATGATTGTGTTGCTGTCAATTTCCCCTTTTATGGCTGTTAGTATTTGCCTTATGTATTGAGGTGCTCCTATGTTGGGTGCATAAATATTTACAATTGTTATACCTTCCTCTTGGATCGATCCCTTGATCATTATATAGTGTCCTTCTTTGTCTCTTGTAATAGTCTTTATTTTAAAGTCTATTTTGTCTGATATGAGAATTGCTACTCCAGCTTTCTTTTGATTTCCATTTGCATGGAATATCTTTTTCCATCCCCTGACTTTCAGTCTGTATGTGTCTCTAGGTCTGAAGTGGGTCTCTTGTAGACAGCATATATATGGGTCTTGCTTTTGTATCCATTCAGCCAGTCTGTGTCTTTTGGTGGGAGCATTTAATCCATTTACATTTAAGGTAATTATCGATATGTATGTTCCTATTCCCATTTTCTTAGATATTTTGTGTTTGTTATTGTAGGTGTTTTCCTTCTCTTGTGTTTCTTGCCTAGAGAAGTTCCTTTCACATTTGTTGTAAAGCTGGTTTGGTGGTGCTGAACTCTCTCAGCTTTTGCTTGTCTGTAAAGGTTTTAATTTCTCCATCAAATCTGAATGAGGTCCTTGCTGGGTAGAGTAATCTTGGTTGTAGGTTTTTCTCCTTCATCACTTTAAGTATATCCTGCCACTCCCTTCTGGCTTGCAGAGTTTCTGCTGAAAGATCAGCTGTTAACCTTATGGGGATTCCCTTATGTGTTATTTGTTGTTTTTCCCTTGCTGCTTTTAATATGTTTTCTTTACATTTAATTTTTGACAGTTTGATTAATATGTGTCTTGGCGTGTGTCTCCTTGGATTTTTCCTGTATGGGACTCTCTGTGCTTCCAGGACTTGATTAACTATTTCCTTTCCCATATTAGGGAAGTTTTCAACTATAATCTCTTCAAATATTTTCTCAGTCCCTTTCTTTTTCTCTTCTTCTTCTGGGACCCCTATAATTCGAATGTTGGTGCGTTTAATGTTGTCCCAGAGGTCTCTGAGACTGTCCTCAGTTCTTTTCATTCTTTTTTCTTTATCCTGCTGTGCAGTAGTTATTTCCACCATTTTATCTTCCTGGTCACTTATCCGTTCTTCTGCCTCAGTTATTCTGCTATTGATCCCATCTAGAGTATTTTTAATTTCATTTATTGTGTTTTTCATCGTTGCTTTGTTCCTCTTTAGTTCTTCTACGTCCTTGTTAAATGTTTCTTGCATTTTGTCTATTCTATTTCCAAGATTTTGGATCATCCTTACTATCATTATTCTGAATTCTTTTTCAGGTAGACTGCCTATTTCCTCTTCATTTGTTAGGTCTGCTGTGTTTTGACCTTGCTCCTTCATCTGCTGTGTGTTTTTTTGTGTTCTCATTTTGCTTATCTTACTGTGTTTGGGGTCTCCTTTTCACAGGCTGCAGGTTCGTAGTTCCCGTTGTTTTTGGTATCTGTCCCCAGTGGGTAAGGTTGGTTCAGTGGGTTGTGTAGGCTTCCTGGTGGAGGGGACTAGTGCCTGTGTTCTGGTGGATGAGGCTGGATCTTGTCTTTCTGGTGGCACGTCCACGTCTGGTGGTGTATTTTGGGGGTGTCTGTGGGCTTATTATGATTTTAGGCAGCCTCTCTGCTAATGGACGGGGCTGTGTTCCTGTCTTTCTAGTTGTTTGGCATAGGGTGTCCAGCACTCTAGCTTGCTGGTCGTTGAGTGAAGTTGGGTCTTGATGTTGAGATGGAGATCTCTGAGAGATTTTTGCCGTTTGGTATTACATGGAGCTGGGAGATCTCTTGTGGGCCAGTGTCCTGAAGTTGGCTCTCCCACCTCAGAGGCACAGCCCTGATGCCTGGCTGGAGCACCAAGAGCCTTTCATCCACACGGCTCAGAGTAAAAGGGAGAAAAAATAGAAAGAAAGAAAGAAAGAGGATATAATATAGTGAAGTAAAATAAAGCTATTATAAAGCAAAGCTATACAGACAAAATCTCACCCAGAAGCATATACATATACACTCACAAAAAAAGGAAAAGGGGAAAAATTAATATATCCTGCTCCCACAGTCCACCTCCTGAATTTGGGATGGTTCGTTGTCTATTCAGGTATTCAACAGATGCAGGCACATCAAGTTGTTTGTGGAGTTTTAATCCGCTGCTTCTGAGGCTGCTGGGAGAGATTTCCCTTTCTCTTCTTTGTTCGCACAGCTCCAGGTGTTCAGCTTTGGATTTGGACCCGCCTCTGATTGTAGGTCGCCTGAGGGCGTCTGTTCCCCGCCCAGACAGGACAGGGTTAAAGGAGCAGCTGCTTCGGGGGCTCTGACTCACTCAGGCCGGGGGGAGGGAGCGGTATGGACGAGGAGGGGTGAGCCTGCATCGGCAGAGGCGTCGTGACATTGCACCAGCCTGAGGCGCGCCCGTACGTTCTCCCAGGAAAGTTGTCCCCGGATCACGGGATCCTGGCGGTGGCGGGCTGCACCGGCTCCCGGGAGGGGCGGTGTGGAGAGTGACCTGTGCTCGCACACAGGCTTTTTGGTGGTGGCAGCAGCAGCCTTAGCGTCTCATGCCCGTCTCTGGGGCCCGCGCTGATCGCCACGGCTCGCGCCCGTCTCTGGAGTTCGTTTAGGCGGCGCTCTGAATCCCCTCTCCTTGCCGCTGCGAAACAAAGAGGCAAGAAAAAGTCTCTTGCCTCTTCGGCAGCTGCAGACTTTTTCTCGGACTCCCTCCCAGCTAGCTGTGGTGCGCTAACCCCTTCAGGCTGTGTTCACACTGCCAACCCCAGTCCTCTCCCTGCGATCCAACTGAAGCCCGAGTCTCAGCTCCCAGCCCCGCCCGCCCCGGCGGGTGAGCATACAAGCCTCTTGGGCTGCTGAGTGCTGCTCGGCGTCGAGCCTCTGTGCGGGAATCTCTCTGTTTTTCCCTCTGCGCCCCTGTTGCTGTGGGATCCGCGCTGATAGCCGTGGCTCGCGCCCGTCTCTGGAGCTCATTTAGGCGGCGCTCTGAATCCCCTCTCCTCGCGCACCAGGAAACAAAGAGGGAAGAAAAAGTCTCTTGCCTCTTCGGCAGCTGCAGACTTTTTCCCGGACTCCCTCCTGGCTAGCTGTGGTGCACTAACCCCTTCAGGCTGTGTTCACACTGCCAACCCCAGTCCTCTCCCTGCGATCCCACCGAAGCCTGAGCCTCAGCTCCCAGCCCCGCCCGCCCCGGCGGGGGAGCAGACAAGCCTCTCAGGCTGGTGAGTGCTGCTCGGCGCCGATCCTCTGTGTGGGAGTCTCTCCGCTTTGCCCTCCGCACCCCTGTGGCTGTGCTCTCCTCCGTGGCTCCGAAGCTTCCCCGCTCCACCACCCGCAGTCTCCGCCTGCGAAGGGGCTTCCTAGTGCGTGGAAACCTTTCCTCCTTCACGGCTCCCTCCCAGTTGTGCAGGTCCCGTCCCTATTCTTTTGTCTCTGTTATTTCTTTTTTCTTTTGCCCTACCCAAGTACGTGGGGAGTTTCTTGCCTTTTGGGAGGTCTGACATCTTCTGCCAGCGTTCAGTGGGTGTTCTGTAGGAGCAGTTCCACATGTAGATGTATTTCTAATGTATCTGTGGGAAGGAAGGTGATCTCCGCATCTTACTCTTCCACCATCTTGTCTACCTCCTCTCTTGTTTCTTGAGGTAGGATTGTATTGCTATAAACTCCCCTCTATTTTGTCTTATATGAGAATTGCTACTCCAGCTTTCTTTTGATTTCCATTTTCATGGAATATCTTTTTCCATCCCCTCACTTTCAGTCTGTACGTGTCCGTAGGTCTGAAGTGAGTCTCTTGTAGACAGCATATATACGGGTCTTGTTTTTGTATCCATTCAGCCTGTCTATGTCTCTTGGTTGAAGCATTTAATCCATTTACATTTAAGGTAATTATCGATATGTATGTTCCTATTACCATTTTCTTAATTGTTTTGGGTTTATTATTGTAGGTCTTTTCCTTCTCTTGTGTTTCCTGCCTAGAGAAGTTCCTTTCACATTTGTTGTAAAGCTGGTTTGGTGGTGCTGAATTTTCTTAGCTTTTGCTTGTCTGTAAAGGTTTTAATTTCTCCATCAAATCTGAATGAGATCCTTGCTGGGTAGAGTAATCTTGGTTGTAGCCTTTTCCCTTTCATCACTTTAAATATGTCCTGCCACTCCCTTCTGGCTTGCAGTTTCTGGTGAATGATCAGCTGTTAACCTTATGGGCATTCCCTTGTATGTTATTTGTTGCTTTTCCCTTGCTGCTTTTAATATTTGTTCTTTGTATTTAATTTTTGATAGTTTGATTAATATGTGTCTTGGCGTGTTTCTCCTTGGATTTATCCTGTATGGGACTCTCTGCACTTCCTGGACTTCACTGACTATATCCTTTCCCATGTTAGAGAAGTTTTCAACTTTAATGTCTTCAAATTTTTTCTCAGACCCTTTCTTTTTCTCTTCTTCTTCTGGGACGCCAATACTTTGAATGTTGGTGTGTTTATTGTTGTCCCAGAGGTCTCTGAGACTGTCCTCAGTTCTTTTCATTCTTTTTTCTTTATTCTGCTCTGCAGTAGTTATTTCCACTATTTTATCTTCCAAGTCACTTATCCGTTCTTCTGCCTCAGTTATTCTGCTATTGACTCCTAGAGAATTTTTAATTTCACTTATTGTGTTATTCATCATTGTTTGCTTGCACTTTAGTTCTTCTAGGTCCTTGTTAAATGTTTCTTGTATTTTCTCCATTCTAGTTCCAAGATTTTGGATCATCTTTACTATCATTACTCTGAGTTCTTTTCCAAGTAGACTGCCTATTTCCTCTTCATTTGTTTGGTCTGGTGGGTTTTAAAGTTGCTCCTTCATCTGCTGTGTATTTCTCTGTCTTCTCATTTTGCTTTTACTGTGTTTGGGGTCTCCTTTTTGCAGGCTGCAGGTTCATAGTTCCCATTGTTTTTGGTGTCTGCCCCCAGTGGGTAAGGTTGTTTCAGTGGGTTGTGTAGGCCTCCTCTTGGAAGGAACTGTTGACTCCGTTCTGGTGTGTGTGGCTGTATCCTGTCCTTCTGGTGGGCAGTGCCACATCCAGTGGTGTGTTTTGGAGGGTCTGTGAACTTAGTTTGACTTTAGGCAGCCTCTCTGCTAATGGGTTGGGTTGTGTTCCTGTTTTGCTAGTTGTTTGTCATGGGGTATCCAGCACTGGAGCTTGCTGGTCATTGAGTGGAGCTGGGTCTTAGTGCTGAGATGGCGATCTCTGGGAGAGCTCTCGCTCATTGATATTACATGGGCCCAGGACGTCTGTGGTGGTCCAGTGTCCTGAACTTGGCTCTCTCCCCTCCGAGGTTCAGGCCTGACACCCAGCTGGAGCACCAAGACCCTGTCAGCCACATGGCTCAGAAGAAAAGGGAGAAAAAGAAAGAAAGAAAGAATAAAATAAAATAAAATAAAATAAAATAAAATAAAATAAAATAAAGTTATTAAAATAAAAAATAAAAAAGTAATTAAGAAAAGAAAAAAAATGATGAGAGCAACCAAACCAATAACAAATCCACCAATGATAACAAGTGCTAAAAACTAAACTAAAATAAACATATAAATCAGAAACTAGTCAGTTTCATACAGCAAACCCCAATTCTACAGTTGCTCCCAAAGTCCACTGCCTTAATTTTGGGATGATTCGTTGTCTATTCAGGTATTCCACAGATGCAGGATACATCAAGTTGATTGTGGAGATTTAATCCGCTGCTCCTGAGGCTGCTGGGAGAGATTTCCCTTTCTCTTCTTTGTTCGCACAGCTCCTGGGGTTCAGCTTTGGATTTGGCCCTGCCTCTGCATGTAGGTTGCCTGGGGGCATCGGTTCCCTGCCCGGACAGGACAGGGTTAAAGTAGCAGCTGATTAAGGGGCTCTGGCTCACTCAGGCTGGTGGGAGGGAGGAGTACAGAATGCGGGGCAAGCCTGTGGTGGCAGAGGCCTGCGTGATGTTGTAACAGCCTGAGTCATGACGTGTGTTCTCCCGGGGAAGTTGTCCCTGGATCACGGGACCCTGGCAGTGGCGGGCTGCACAGGCTCCCGAGAGGGGAGGTGTGGATAGTGACCTGTGCTTGCACACAGGCTTCTTGGTGGCTCCAGAAGCAGTGTTACTGTTTCATGCCCATCTCTGGTGTCTGTGCTGATAGCCACGTCTTGCGCCCGTCTCTGTAGCTCGTTTAGGCGGTGCTCTGAATCTCCTCTCCTTGTGCACCCTGAAACAACGGTCTCTTGCCTCTTAGGCAGGACCAGACTTTTTCCCAGACTCCCTCCTGGCTAGCTGTCACACACTAGTCCCCTTCAGGCTGTGTTCACACAGCCAACCCCAGTCCTCTCCCTGGGTTCTGACCTCTGAAGCCCGGGCCTCAGCTCCCAGCCCCCAGCCACCCCGGCAGGTGAGCAGACAAGCCTCTCGGGCTGGTGAGTGCTGGTCGGCACTGATCCTCTGTGCAGGAATCTCTCCGCTTTGCCCTCTGCACCCCTGTTGTTGCGCTCTCCTCCATGGCTCCGAAACTTCCCCCCCCCCCCGGCCCCCCGCCCATGCCCCATACCTGCCAGTGAAGGGCCTTCCTAGTTTGTGGAAACTTTTCCTCCTTCACAGCTCCCTCCCAAAGGCAGGTCCCGTCCCTATTCTTTTGTCTCTGTTTTTTCTTTTTTCTTTTGCCTTACCCAGGTACGTGGGGGAGTTTCTTGCCTTTTGGGAGGTCTGAGGTCTTCTGCCAGCATTCAGTAGGTGTTCTGTAGGAGCTGTTCCACATGTAGATGCATTTTTGATGTATTTGTGGGGAGGAAGGTGATCTCCACGTCTTACTCCTCTGCCATCTTGAAGGTCCTCCTTGAAGGAGAGTTTTGCTATAAGCCTCCGTTCTCTCTATCCAATACATTTCTGACTCACTCAACAGAATAGAAATGAATTTACTTGTAAATGTTGAGTAGGGAGTAGTCTCTCCATAAAAATGTCAGTATATTGAGTTTCTGTGACATTGCTGATCACTGTTTTTCAACTGCTAGAATGTTCATTTCAACCTTGTTTATCTTTAAGAAAATCCAGTAATAGAGGCAAAAATCACATAGCTTGTTATTTCACTAGAGAATCCCTTAAAAGATAATCTCTCTGTTGAAGATCAATTACAAGTTGCTATATAAACTTTTTTGAAATTCTAACTTGGTAGCATAAAGAAAACATTTAAGTTTATTTTTACTTCCTTACCTCCAAGGGAAGCTTGATTTCTTTTTGCTAGAAGATTGAGCTCTTGTTCAAAACATTTTAAGTATAAGAAGGGTTGCTAATCAATTTTCAGCATCTTCCTGAAAAGAGAAGGGTGAAAAAAATCCATACACAAATTTTTCTCACTTTAGGAGCAGTTGCTCCTATTGCTAACATGTTCCACGGTATTTGATACTACTTAGTCAAAATGAATTGACCATAGCAAATTTTAAAGAAGGTACAAACTGTCAGGTGCTTTTCCAGATTACCTGAGATTCCCAGTCTGGGATTCTTCCAGTTCTCTGTGTGAGAACAAGAAGAGAAGGGAGGAGTTGTAGAAGAATGATTTGGAGAGAGGAGAAATTCAGGCAGGAAATAACAATGTAACTTAGATTTCCTGAAAAGTCTAGGAGGAAAAAAATCTTAATAAACGCATTGTGTTCCTAGGGATTTCTCATTCCCCCTTTTTAGAAGTTTACAGTTCTGTGCTTAAAAAAAAAATCTATTGAAGACATTTTGAAAATGTCAATTACAATTTTGTATCATCTTTTCTTTCCAGGGACAGACTAGATCAATTATTTATTCATGATGATCTACTTTTCACTTTCTATAATCTGAAGGGCATGTTCACTGGTGGTTGAGAGAAAGAATTTTTAGAAGCTTTAAAGGAGAGCTTATTCTTAAATGTAGTATACACTTCAACACCTATCTGTAATCTTGAAACAAAATGAGAATTTTTTGTAACAGACAAATCTTACATCTAACAGAAACATATGACCAGGTAAAGGACTTCAATTATTAGAGTTTCAAGATGAATGAGAACTGTGACTGCTCTTGAGTGGCCTGGAGGTGGATGATAGTATTTCATTCACAAGCTTATCAATGAAAAAAAGAAGGAAAGATGAAAGCCATTAAAAGATTGCTTGAGGTAGCATATATTGCTTACCATGGAAATGAAAGATGAAAAAATAGAACAGAGAACTCTAGGCCAGTGAACTTGTCACAGAAAACAAGTAGAAAAGACATAGTAACTTTCTAACAGTTATAGTAGAAAAAAAGAGTGAGGAAAACAGACATTTTTCAAAAGAGAATAAGAGCTGTTATATATTTGCCAGATCTTACAGGAAAAAGAGATCAGGGTCACAGTAGTAAAACTTTGAGGCTGGATTAATAATATTCATGAATCAAACATTTCCTATAACTAGAAGCCATAGAGTTTTATAACTTTCAAATGAATTTTAAAATATAGCTCTTATTAAAAAAAAGTTCTCAGGCATCATATTTATGGTTTAAAATGAGGACTGTATGCATTTACATTTCCTCTCTTCCAAGCTTATCTCACTGAAATAGTGTTAATTATGTACAAAGGGGAATAAATGTATTACAGAACTGATAACTGAAAGGGAGTTGGGTTATTAGTGACCAAGAGCAGATATATTTCTTAAGAACAGAGTAATAGAGATAGAAAAGGAAAGGGGGTAAGTCAAAATAGAGAACATTGCAGCTAAAATATACACTGAAAAAGGCAGCCTCAAAAGTAGGTATTTTCGGGCTTCCCTGGTGGCGAAGTGGTTGAGAATCTGCCTGCCAATGCAGGGGACACGGGTTCGAGCCCTGGTCTGGGAAGATCCCACATGCCGCAGAGCAACTGGGCCCGTGAACCACAATTGCTGAGCCTGCGCGTCTGGAGCCTGTGCTCCGCAACAAGAGAGGCCGCGATGGTGAGAGGCCCGCGCACCGCGATGAAGAGTGGTCCCCACTTGCCGCAACTGGAGAAAGCCCTCGCACAGAAACGAAGACTCAACACAGTCATAAATAAATAAATAAATAAATAAAAAGAACGTGAATTTCTAAAAAAAAAAAAAAAGTAGGTATTTTCATATTGGCAGATCCTTGAGAATGATTAGGGCCTCAACCACAGCCAGCAGGATGAGGCTGTGACTCCTGCATCATTTAAATAATGAGTTTAAAGTATTTGTGAACTATGTATGGAAGAGAGGTCCAGATAGTCTCCCATTCCTGTGCTCACAGAGACAGTGTATTACATAGGAAATCAGGTTCAAGAATAATATCTGTTTTCTAAGAAATTGAATCATCTTTCAATGGAATGCAAAAGATAGCTTAAAATTTTAAAAATACATATTTTTCAGGAATAGAATCAAAATAATGCCTGGCACATAAATTTGAAATAAATTTCTAGAGTGTAGAGAAAAGAAAAAAATGAAGAGATGAGGATATCAGAAAAGTTAACAAACACAGGGAATCAGTCCAGCATAACCTATATCCAAATAACAGACATTCTATAAAAAGAAAATAGAAAAAATAATGACACAATGGGGAGACAAAGGGAGAAACTAAACATAAAAATAATAGTAAAAACTTTTGAGAAATGAATAATCTATAGAGATATGTGCCTAGTGAGTGTGAAGCAGAATGTCCACATCTAGATATATTCTTGTGGAATTTCCTTACATCAAAAGTAATTGGGAGATTAGATTTGACATAAATGCACTACCATGTGTAAAATAGCTAGCTAGTGGGAACCTGCGGTATAGCACAGGGAACTCAGATCGGTGTTCTTTGATGACCTAGATGGGTGAGTGAGTGGGAGATCCAAGAGGGAGGGGATATATGTATACATATAGCTGATTCACTTCGTCGTATAGCAGAAACTAACACAACATTGTAAAGCAATTATACTCCAATAAAAAATATGTATAGACACAATTTTGAGAAAGAAAGATTCATTTACCTAAAAATAAATATAAATTGGACTGGCATCACATTTTATCAGTAACCCTGGATGCTAAAGAGGGTGTAGAGTAGCCATCTACAGCCCACTGGGTTGTATGTCCTTGAACAAGTTATTTAACCTCTCTCTGCTTTAAGAGAGAAGAATCCATTTGACCTTGAACTTTGGAATGGCAAAGCTTGCCCTTTGAATGGCAAAGTTTTAGTGAAAAATATTATATTTCCCTCCCTAAATCGAATTATGCTATTTTTTACTGAAATTAATAATTGATGAGGAGTATTTTTAAATTATCAGTGTTTTACAGACACTTGAGCAAAAAGTTGAATGTAATTTAAGGGAAACAGATTTCTGAAAGGAAGCAAAACCAATTGTACAGAAATGATTAAAAAAAAATTAAAATAGCTATGTTAACCACCAGCAAAATACAATGGAAAAGATGCAGAATGTTCTCCTTATTAAGATGAGATAATTTTTGAAAAGGAGAAGTAAGTGCTGATTGTGGTTCTGTGTTGTATTGGAGGCATTATAATACATCTTTGGAAAGAGTTGGGTAGGAGCCAAGGTGGGTGAGTGAGGGATCAGAGAGCAAACTTTGAGTTTTGTGTAAATCTATGAATTTAAGCTAGCATGTTTGAAAATTTCCCAAATACAGCAAATCTGCATCACAATTGTGATAAGCCCATAGAATGAGTAAATTACCTATATGCCTAATTTGTTTCATTTTGATTAAAATCCTTCCTGGACAAAATCACTGTCTGACATAAAGTGATATATAAAGCCACTTTCCAGATACCGTGGGTAAGTTGGTCATTAAGGGAAGTGGTATAGTCTGTTAAAATGATTTTCCTCCCTTTATAATAGCCCAGGAAGATTATGCATAACCCAAAGTAGGAGTTGAACAAGTAGTCAACAATTAAATTAACATAATAACTATCTTAAGAGCAAAAGTTTTTAATTTTGTATTTTCAGAGTCATTTTAAGTACCAACAACTGTTGGCTCAATTGCATTTATAAAACCTAAAGTCAATATTTCATACCTTGACATTATAAATGTAACAATACAGCAAGTAGAAGTTAAATAGTGGTAGAGATAAGATAGTATCTACTAAAGGAGCATAAATTTCCTAGTCTTACATAAACAAAAGAGTTATGGTCTATATCTGATCCTAAAGAAATAGAAATTTAAATATGTTCATATAAATGAAAATAGCAAACAGAATAACTAAAAAGGAACATCTAATTAAGAAAACTTGGAAGAGCAATAGAGAAGGATAATTTTGTATGCCATATGAGAGAGAGTTAAGTACAATTTCTTTAGATGTAGCACTAAAATATATTCTGCCTAAATTTGATAATTAAGAGATGACAAATAACATTATTTTAAAATTAATACAAAGGTGCAATTTAGATGATCGAACACCAGGGACTTTATAAGTGTTCATTTTTGGGCAGGCCTCGATTTAACTATTGAAGAGCCCAGGGCAAGAAGACACGTAACATGCATTTAAGTATTTTAAATTTATTAAGTTAATATAAACTGTTAAATAAAATATAATCTATTTTTGTAGACTAATATACCTTCACAACCAAAAACAGAAAAACTTATGGGTAAAATTCTTGTTTCTATATGGCTGAAATTTAGCAATTAACCATGGCAATGAACTCATTCATTGTATATGTCTCATTGTTGGGTTGGTGATATTTAATGAGCAGTAAAATAGAGACACACATACTTCACAAATTATTATATATTTATTTCCTAAAATTTATCTGATTATTTGAGCAAAATACTAATTTTGTTACTTTAATCAAGAGCTTAATATAACTAGAATTCTACCGTAATGCCAAATTAAACAAACTTTTTTGAGTTTTTGTGGTTGTCACATAGTATTTTTAAATAATTAGTTTAATTAGGAGAAATTTCATTTGGCTGAGGTAGCAGCATCTGATATTAATTACATTTAGAGTGATACTTAGAAGCTAAAATGAAATTTACAGTTATGTTAAAACATTGCAACAGAGTCTGTCCTAGATACTGTTGATGTCAAGCTAGATCCTCTTTTCTGCTCTTTGTACCTATTTCGTCACAATTCACACATGCCCCCTCCTCTGGTGAATTGTCTTTGACCAAATGATAGCTAACTTGCCTGGGTGGACACACTCCTTCCCCCATCTCCACCCCCAGCAAACTAGGATTGTACAGAAGGCCAGTCCCTTGTCATAAGGTGGAGCTAAATATGTGGTGCTATTTGTGCTGCTGAGACCATGTTCTTGTTAACATTTTACCTCCTGCCTAATCCAGTTTCCCTCATTCCCCTCCTCTGCAAAAATAGAACTCAATGTATCACTTGAACAAGAATCCTCATCTGAGTCTGCTTCTAGGAGATGCAATTTAAGACAGGGTCCAATATAATAAATTACCACAAATAAATTTAAGATATTTTAATTTTATGTAAAACACCATTTTCACATCATATACCATAATTTTCACCATTTCTTAAAGCTGTGTCTAGATCCATGAAGGAAGGTAAAGAATAATCATTTTTACATTTCACACCTGTCACATCTGGACCTAAGGGTTACAAATGCAAGAGTCCTGTAAACTCTTTAAGATTTCAGTTGACGATTATAAGCAATGGTTGATCATAGTGTCCTATATGGTGAGTACCTCTGAAACAACTAAAGGGGACATGAAAGACATAAAAAAGAATGCCCCGTGTAAGACCTGGAATCGTGCTTACAGTTGAGTTCATTAAACACAGTGCCACTTAAGATATTTTTCCCAGTGAATAGATGATAATTTTAGAATTCTGATATAATAACTGAGATTATAAGGAATATGTAGAAAAAAGAAAAGTGCCATGGAATCTTAGAATGCACATAGAATACTGTGATGCTTTACTACATTAATTTAAGATTAAAAAGGACTAGATTCAATGGGCATGTCTGAGGTTTGAAAAGTAAATTTGGGTGTTTTTCACATGCTTTTGAATTACACTGTATTTTCAGAAGATTGTGGTTAAAGAAAAGAGTAGTAGATTGGGACTTTGGAAACCTAGTATCTTGTCCCAATTTTGTAATCTACTTCTATGATTTCAGGCAAATCAACTCAATGTGTATAAAAGACAACTAGCAAGTATCTGCTCCCCTATCACCTCCAGCCCCGTCCTGCTACTTCCGTGTGTGTGAGTGGGTGGGTGATTGTATTAGTTGGAAATGTATCAGAGTTGACAAAAGTACATAAAATCGGCTATAATATTTGTTACAAAAGTCATGAGTCATGACTCTGTTCTGCATCAGGAAAAATAGCACATTTGTTATTTAAAAATCAAACGAAAATGGCAATAATTTTTTAAAACCTGTAATCTACCCCCACTGGTTCACACATTTTCCAGCCATCATGGCCTCAATCACATGAAGTTCTTAGACTTTAGGACAACTGTCAACTCTGTGTTTCCACAAAAGTATAGTATATTCAAAGATCTGCCAACTCTCAAGAAATATGCTTTCATAAATTATCTCTTAAATCTATTATATGAAACTACTTTTCACTTATTCTCAATTTTTTCCAAAACAGGTTAGAAACGTACTCTTTTTCCATGTACTATCTTTAATCTATCTCTGCTGTACTCTCTTGGTTATGATATCCTTCAAAATAGTTAATAAAAGCATGGAAAATGTCCTTTACAAAGAGGTTTGAGTGTAGTATAGTAAATTAAATATTGAAATACTTCAACCCTTAGAGAATGTTTAAGATAATCAAGTATGTCTCAGAAGTGAGATTTGAATGAATAAATCTTAGAATAGATTTGATTCAAGAAAGAGTAGGCATGTACTTTTGCAAGTCTTTCATTAAGCCTAAAATTCAGTACCTTTCCACAAGAGATTGTCTGTTCTAAGTGTGTTTCATTGAGATTAGTACGTTAAGTGGAAAAAAAATGACTTGGATCACAAATGTTCAAAACAAAAGGGAATTTTTGCCCATTGAAACCATTCAAGTTGACACGGAGTTATTCTCATTTTTATTGGTTTGATGACAATAAAATGGTGATGTTTTTTACTCTTAAGTCCAGTATGCCCAGTATTATTTTAAAGTGTTCTCTAACACTGAGATAATTGCCTTAAGAGACACATTATTTCTGTCAAGGTACTTACAAATAAATCAGTACAATATGCATTTTTCTGCAAAAAGAAGAATGTTTTCTAAGGGCCTTAACTCCTATGAAAGCATAATTTACCTACTAAAAGAATACTTTCATTATTACATCTAAAAGAATATTGTTTACTATGAATTTAAATATCCTGGGATATATGATGATTAAATCATTCTTGACTATTTTTGTAAATTCTAGAATTTAGTTCATGTGCTTTTGGAACTTTTGTATTGTCAATTTTAAAACAACTCAATTTTGTGGTCCACATTATTTTAGAATGTATTTCGTGTTTTTCCAAATGCTGGTCATGCCAACCACATAGAGCATCCTTGATTTTAGCCATTCAGGTGGAAGACTGCTTTTATTGTGAGAAGCACTGTGCATTCCAAAGGCCACCAAAATTAATATTGATTATGCCATATAAAATATACCTTCAATTGGACCATTCTCATTTGTACACTATCACACGGTGGAAATCCATCCAGCTGCTTTTGCATGACACAGTAAACATTGGATTTTGTGAGGAAAGTACTCTGGCACTTTCTGTTGGTTAAGTACTTTACCAACATTTAAGCCTTAACCACAAACCCTAAGGTATTACTCTCCATATCTTGTATGGGAGGAGAGAGTATCTCAGAGATGTTAAGCTTTAATTATCTTACCAAAGTTATGTATCTAAAAAATTGCATAAAATGCATATAAATTAAAATTGTGTACTTCTCCCATTATACCACACTACATTATGTTCCTTGTATTAATCAAAGTGTGAAATCAGAAACACTTTACCTAATACACCATGAGTTCTTTACTGGAGCAAGTGTATTTTATTCCCCCACCAATAATTATTGTTTGCTGCCTTCCTTAGTGTATACAAGCAGATAAAAACTTCTGGAATGTTTTACTTGCAATGATCATTGCTTAGGGGTGTTTTGTAACTTAAAGTTCAGATTGTCTCTTTCTTTAATGGAATGGAATTTTCCCACATATGGTCTAAATAAAATATATCAGATTATAGAGTACTATTCTTCATTTGAATGTGACTACTAGACATGTCCAAATAGATATCCCATGAGCAACTTAGAACCTAGATAGTCATGAACACTTACCACATTTTCTTCCCTTTCAGTCTTCCTCCTCCCTCTATTAAATACAGACCTGGCACCTAACAGTATAGCCCCCAAACCAGTGCCTATTCCATATAATCAGGACTCATGTCATAGTAGTTATGGAATAGTTTGAATATCACCTTTAAGAATATTCTATTAATGAAAGCACTACAAAATTCAAAACACACATTTCAAAAATTTTGTTTCCTTTTATCCATTTCAAATGAGTTTCCAATTCTTCTAATACTCCATGCCAGTAAATCAGGATTCTGACCTTTTCTCTTCAATTGTATTGGCTTTTTTTCCCCAGGATTCACTATTTAATAGTTGGATGACAATAGACCCCTAATTAGTGTCCTTATTTCTCTTTTTTTGTTCCTTGGTCTTTCTTATATACTTCTTCAAAGTTAATTTTGTGCAGCACAGTCCTTTGATGAGAAATTTTTTAGGATTGTTCATGATTATTCAAAATATATCATCTAATATTTTTATCTTGGCCATTTGTGTTTTCTTTTTTTTTTTTTTGAATTTTTGAATTTTATTTATTTATTTATTTATTTATTTATTTATACAGCAGGTGCCATTTGTGTTTTCTATTGTAACCCCTAAATGTATTTCCATTATTAATCTTCATTATTACCCTTCCATATCTCTGCATCAATTAAATTAACCATCCTCTTTGCTATAAGCTTCTCTTACTCTTCTACTCATCAACCTGTATCATTGTTCATGTTTCCACCATTTGCTGTGTTTTTATCCTAAATATCCACATATTCAAATTCTACCTAACCTTGAACAAACAGCTCAAATATGTTGAATTACTGACATCCTTCTTTGTTTCCTCTGCTCAGAATAGTCTCATTCTCCTCTGAATTTCTATGGCCCCTGTATATAGTATCTCCTTTGTGGCATTTATTACCTTTGCAATTATAGTGCAATTTTGATTATCCATGCTATGGTTCATATCTACTGTATAATGAATGAGATCCTCCATTAGAGTCTTTAAGCACAAGGTCCTAATCCAGGTCATTTTGTATCATTCCTAATGCCTTACACAGTGCCTGCCACAGAGTAAACAATGAAATAATATTGGCTAAATTGATAACTATCACCCTATATATGTATCATTAATCAGTAGTTTATAAACAAATGGTGTGAACAATGTAGTTATTTTATTAATTTCTTTTAACTAAGAATACCTATAAATATTAAAACTCTATTATAAGAAAAAATATAAATAGTAACGTGATATCCTATTGGTTATGTTTAATAGTCTAATCACTCTTTTAGATGCTTTTATGTTTTCAACTTGCTTTCCTTGTGTCATATATCAACTCCACTCATGATCTGTATACCAATAAATGTCTTTTTAAAAAACAGCTTTAATAAGATATAATTGATATGCTCAAAAATTACACATATGTAATGTATACAAGTTGATGTGTTTGAACATATGTGTACATCCATGAAGGCATCACCACAGTCAAACCTCCAAAAGTTCCTTCTTTACATTTTTAAATTTTTTTTGTAGTGAGAACACAACATGAGACTTACCCTCTTAAATTTTAAGTGCACAATATAGTATTGTTGACTATAGGCACTACGCTGTACCACAGATATCTAGAACTAATTCTTCCTGCATAACTGAAACTTTATACCAGCTGAAAAACAACTCCATATTTCCCATATCCACTGACACTGGCAACCACCATTCTACTTTCTGTTTCTATGAATATGACCATTCTATGTATCTCATATAAGTGGAAACATGCAGTATTTGTCTTTTTATACTGGTTTATTTCACTTAGCATAATGCCCTCCAGGTTTATCCATGCTGTCACAAACAGCAGAATTCCCTTGTTTTTAAAGGCTGAAAAATATTCTATGATATGTGTAGGTATATATATCACATTTTCTTTATTCATTCATCCATCAA
This sequence comes from Balaenoptera musculus, assembly GCF_009873245.2. NCBI lineage: Eukaryota > Metazoa > Chordata > Mammalia > Artiodactyla > Balaenopteridae > Balaenoptera > Balaenoptera musculus. The sequence continues at coordinate 54,854,324 of NC_045790.1, read as the reverse complement.
GGGACATTTGAGTTGTTTTCATAAATTGGCTATTGTAAGTAGTGTTGCAATTAACATGAGAGTGCAAATATCTCTTCAAGTTTCTGACTTCAATTCTTTTGGATAAATATCTAGAAGGGGAATTGCTGGATCATGTTATAATTCTGTTTAATTTTTTGAGAAACCTCCATGTTGTTTTCCATTGAAGCTGCATAATTTTACATTCCCACCAACATTAAAATGGGTTGCAATTTTTCTACACCCTCGCTAGCACTTATCTTTTTTTTCATAATAGCCATTGTAACTAACAGGTATGAGGTGATATCTCATTTTGGTTTTGATATGCATTTCCCTAATGATTAGAGATGTTGAACATCTTTTCATATACCCGTTGGCAATCTTTATGTCTTCTTTGGAGAAATGCCTATTCAAGTACTTGGCCCAGGTAAAATCAGGTTACTTATTTTGTTTTGTTTTGTTTTTGGCACTGCATTTTAGGACTTCTTTCTCCTATAATTTGGAAATTAACCCTATATCAGATATATGGCTTCCAAATGTTTTCTCCCATTCCATAAGTTGCCTTTCTATCTTGTTGATTGTCTCCTTTACTGTGCAGAAGCTTTTTAGTTTTAATGTAGTCCCACTTGTCTATTTTTGCGTTTGTTGCTTGTGCTTTGGTGTCATATCTAAGAAATCATTGCCAAGACCAACATCAAGAAGCATTTCTCCTAAGTTTTATTCTAGAAGTTTTACAATTTCAGGTCTTATGTTTAAGTCTTTAATCCATTTTGAGTTTATTTTTGTACATGGGGTATGATAAAGTCGACATTCTTTCTTTTGCATGTGGATATCTAGTCTTCCCAACACCATTTATTGAAGAGCCTGTATTTTCTTCATTGCGTATTCTTGGTACCCTGTGGAAGATCAGTTAACCATATATGTGTGGGTTTAATTCTGGGTTAAAGTACATGATTATTCGGAAGATGAGTGCCACTCTTATGCATATGAATGCATTTTTATGTAGCAAAATTCCACAACTCAGTCATTAAGTCAATAAATAGCTATGAGTACAATATTTAATTTCAGGAATTTAAAAATAAAATTGAGTTTCATTGCATTCAATTATATACAGTAAGCTAGATGAAGACTGGCAGAGTATTGTCTAGTAATGATTTGATCTAATGCATAGAATACTATAATTTATTATGAGTAAATTAATGTGCCAGGCTCTTTATTTATAGCCTTGCAATGCTGCAATAAATGTTTTCTTTATTTGTGAGTTGTTATTCTAAAGAGTCTGAAAAGAAGTCAGTGTCAAAATTTTCTCATTATCTCATTCCACTTGACAACAGTAAATTGTTTCAACAAATAGTTTCCCTGACCAATAACTAGAATTTCTAAATTAAAGATATTTTAATCTGGTTTTAAAAATCATTTGATATTTTCAGCTCTGTTAATAATCAGTTTTGCTTCTCCTCATTACTATGAATAATAAAAAAAAAAAAGCTGTTTAATTTTTTTGGAAATGAATAAGTGCTTTGGGCCCTTTCCAAAGGAACAGTTTTTAAATGTTTTAACCTCACAATTTACATCAGCCCAATATTTAATAAGACCCACATTGTAAAACATCTTACAGATCTGACCACTAGGCCATCCTGTTTTCCCTAAAAATTATACAGGTCTAGTTTTATTGGTGGTGTCTTTTTCTTTTTTATTTCTTTTTTTTTTTTTTTGATAGAGTGTGTGTGTATGTGTGTGTGAATGCATATGTGTAGCGGTGTTTCCCTCATGATCCTTAGTTTTGTCTTAATTTTTCCATTGGAGAAAATTGACACCCATTACCTGAGTTCTTTCCTGTCACTCTTAGAAAAAAACAAACAAATAAAAACTTGTCTTTTTTGTCATTATCATTTCCTTAATATTTGGTAGAGATGGGGAAGGAGATCAAAAGGAAACATTTTAAGTTTGACTAAAACTAAATTAAGTTATCATTATAAGGGATGAGTTTATACACATATTTACAGTTTTCAGTGAAATGTACATTTCAAAGCCAACTAGTCAAATATTTTACATTAGATTTATTTTTTTCTAAATTATATTTGCCCTTTGCTTTTTTATGCACCTACCCCCTACCAGCACCAATGAGGTTCCCAAAATACAGAATTAATAAACAAATAAAAATGGATTATGAAAGAAACAATGACATTCACAGTGTTCATTGTGATTCTCTTTTTATTTATTGCAATTTAACAACAGTAAAAATGTCACTATGCCACTATGTCCCTGTCTTAGGCACTCACATAAACAGATTGCACACAAATTTGCAATGTGAGCTCATTGTAATGCTGAGGAACTTACCACATGAAATTTACTAAAAGACAGATATTCAGACTGTTCTCCATTGCATAGACATACTTTGTGTTAATAAAGAAGAGTGTGTAACACTCATCATTACTCAATATGACCAAAATTCCAGTGGTAACCCTGTAATGAAAAGGCCTGACCCTGTCACAGTTTATATGTATACTAAAATATGACAGAAGATATATCTCATTCCAGTTCCATGAGAGTATAAAAAAGAATCAGCAAGGCCACAATCGTTTTTATGAAGGCTATGCTTTTCACAGTATTCTTTGAAAGAAAACAAAATAAGTTATATTTGGGGGTATTGCAATAGTCCCGACATAATATTATAAGAGCATGAGAAATTATACCTTTTAGAAGGAGAAAGAAGTAAATATAGAGAAGAACTAAATTAGATGATCAAGAAACCCATAATTTTCTGAATCGAAAACCAAATATTACCAAAGGTAGTATTCAAAAGATAATAATTATACCACATACAGGGAGGGGGTTGATATGTTACTCATTAACATAGGCATTCTGAATACTCATTGCATTAGATTTTTTGCATCTGTCTTTATTCAAACAATAAACTACTCTTTATTTTTTTATAGAGCCTAGATTTTTCTCACATAATATTGTACTTTGATCCCTCAAATAACCTATATATGACAGATTCAGTTGTTACTGTATCAACTGAACAATGATGACAATTGTGTAGCCACGCTACTAGGGAAAACATCAACTCTCACCTAAGTTGTTTCCATTTCTTGTGGAAAGCTCTTCCCTGGCCTGTGGCTCATAAGAGTTTTTGCATTGGCCTCAGTCTAAAGCCATTTCAGTCACATAGACTTCCTCTTACTTGGACAGTCTTTCCAAGTAAATTGAGAGTAGAGTGATTGTATGATAATGAAATGTTCTAATATATTGCACATAGTTGAGACCTTATAAAGCTCCAATTTTTCCTATGAATGCACTCTATTTAGAGATGAAAAAGTAATATGGTGGCCCTCTGTTATCTGTCTCGGTTTGTACAGAAAGGTGAGGAAACGATGCCAGTCTCTGGGGTAACAAGATGTGACTGACAGATCTTGTCATGGAAGGAAAGTGGTTTATTAGGAGATGTATGAAAGTTTTCACACCCATACCAGGTTGCTTTGGACCTAGCCCTAGGAAAGAAGCACACCTACAGAAAGGACAATTCAATATTTTATCGTTTATTTTTTGGCTCAGTGGGAAGAGAAGCATCATTATAAATAAAAATCTGTTACTAAATGTTTAACAAAAATTTTCAATACATTCTCAGGAATGTATATTTAACACTGGTGTACATTTAAGACAGGGATCAGTGAGTTTACTATAAAGTCTCTTTCTATTTCTATATCTATTTATCTATTTTTATGTGGTAAGAATTTAAACAACTTTTGACAACATTTAAACAACTTTTAAATATAACCCCACTATTCATAAATCCATTTCGGTTGTATCACACAGCTGCAGCTGCAAAGGCCAATTCAACTTATTTCTTATTCTCCTTTCTAGGTATTGGTCAGAGACTATCATATGATAATTCAAGAAAATCATCACACACTAACATCTGCCTTTTTAGCAAGTCAAGAAATTTATAGGTTTTCTTACATTTTGCACTCTCATTAGTTTGTAACTTTAACTTACAAATTCTGACAATTATCAAGTATTCTTAATGCTTATGTATTTTATAACTGCTTCTTAGAATCACTCCAATTACATCACTCTTCCTTTATTTAGATTATTCTGTCTAAATTCAGAGCAAACCTTTTATTCTGCCAAGGAACCTAAAAATCTCAGACTCAGAAGAAACTCTAAACCATCTGCTGGAATTTCAGTCCTGTTAGTTCTCTGAATTGATAATTTAAGAACTGTAAGTGGAAGGAAAGTGGTTGATTAGAGATGCCAAAATAACACTAAATAGAGGAAAAATCTTTTAGGTATAAAAAATTAAATCACAACTTTTTGTTGTAGATTTTAAAAAGTAGTGAGACATTTTTATATAGTAAGTTGCCACAATTTTGGAGATGCTTAAAGGCAATCAGTGCCTGTGATAGCATTGAATAGGGGGAATAGACTCTTCCACAGTATAACAACTCAACACACATTTACTAAATACTCAGTCCAATGTGCTCAATTCTCTATAAAATGATCAATTATTATTTTATAGATGAAGTAACTGTAGCTCCAGAAGAGAAAAGGATGTTTCCAAGGTCTCATAAGCAGTATTTGGAAGAAAAATGTAAATAAAACCTTGATCTTTTAAAAAACAACAATCTACAACCTTTGGGTTTTTTCAAGATTTCCTTTCACATTGGGAAAAGTGAGAAGACCGGATATCATGAGAGCTTTGGAACTCTCATATAAATGAGCTGGTTGATTATAGTGCCTCCTCAGCTATCATTTGAGTTGTGCTGCAAAATTATATCTATGGTGAAGTGTTATTAGTATGAAAATAGCAATTATCTTAAGTTACAGATATAGAAAATCTAAAATCTAAAATTTAGATCGCTATTAATATTGTAATATGTGTGTAACAAGCCCCATATTAAGGCCCCCATTAAGTCTGTCTCTTAAATAACTTTGCTTATATACAACATAGTATTAGAATGCATGTATTCTCTTGTTTCATACATTAATGAACTGTCTAGAAATCCTCCCTGTGTGTGTATGTGTTTGTATTTCATCCGGATGTGTTTCTCTTTTTCTCTATTTGCTTCTTTTCTTTTAGCCTCTAACTGTGTGTATCTGAATGGCAGATAAAGGCTTGAAAGTTATTGTTTCCTCTTGATACTATTCAAATTTCATTTTAAGTATTTTTATGCTGATAACCCTGCCAAAAAACCATATCTTTTAAAGATAACTCACAGACTCAGACAACAAACAGCTACATTACACTTGACATTTTGTTAACTATTTGGATATAGATATACATATTTGTCCACAAGTACCCAAGAATAAATTGAAAAATGGGACAGTCTTAAAATTAAGATAAAAGGAAAATTTACACTTCCACAGTAATATATACAACATAGGCCCATGTAAACAAAACAGAAGCAACATAATCAAATTATAATTCATAAGGATGTGACACAGAAGGTATCAATTTCACCCATACATACTTTCATATAATTTCCTTCACACTTGGTTAATTACAAAGTAAGGTGACTTGTAGTAAAGAACTGAATCTTCCTATAGTCAACTCTCAGAGGTCACTTGTTATTTACACACATGTTGCAAAGTGATATTAGAAAAAATATTTCTAATGTCTGGGATTTTATCCTGTTTTATTTGTACATAAATGTTACAATAGGACCTACAAAGATTTAGGTCCCAGATAAGAGATTTATTCCTTGAAATGTCATCCACTTGTAGACTCACTGTTCTTATAACACTCCTTTGTCCTCAACTTTGTGAACAGCTACATTAGCTGCAAAATGAATGATTGTCTAGTGCCAATTTGCAAAACAATTCCTTTTTAAATTACTATATTTTGTTTAGAAAGCTAAGACCACCAGTATATCATATTATGATATTTAAAAAGCAGCAAAGATAAATAGGAAATAGAGAAGCAAAATCAGGCAAGAATATAGAAGATTTTCACACATACACACAAATCAAGAAACAAAAAATCCAGTGTGTTAAAACAGCAACTTTCTTCATTATTTTATGCTGCTGGAGTGCCCTCTATCTTTAATGTTATGATGTGCATCTAATTAGGTCCTAGGGATTTATGACTTTTGTTCTTCAATAAAGGGCACAACCCTATTTTACTATTAAAAGTGGATTTTTAAATTTAAAGCAGTTTTACTTTCTGTATTATTTCAAATAATAGATTGTTTTAAAACTAATTGAATAGAGCAGTAATCATTAGTGCAATGCTATATATTTTCCTCAGTAGAGATAAGATGGCTGATATCTTAATGTGTTCCAAGAATGTAAATCAAAGCTTAATAATATATTCAATAATCAGTTTGAAGATAATCCACTATAGCATTCAATGTGTGATGCTACCAATTAGCAATTAATAATTAATGGCAGTGTACCAACATGTCCAGAGTTCTCCTTTGTTTCATATACTCCAAGAAAATGCCCATTATAATGACCTATTATTATGCTTCCATTAGAAAATGATGGTGTTATGATTTTTTTTTTTTACATTACAAAGAGAGTATTGTGTAATGGAACACATTCTGGTTTGAGAATCAAAGTGTCATAGTCCAAACTTGGCCTATTGATTAGCTATACATTCTTTGGTTTTAAGTCATGCAATCTCCATTTTTCGTCTGCAAAAGGAGGGCATTTTGTCTCCCAATTTGTGTTCAAGGAACAACTGATCGAAACTTTGGTATTGTCTAATATGTATGTTATAGTTCTATTCATCACGATCTGGGATCCAATTCTCATATGCCCCTAAGTGATTCTTATGCATATTAAAATATGAAAAAGCCTGTCTGTATTAGCTCTGAGGATCCTTCAGTCTCTGACATTATATGATTCTAAATTTTAATGAAATAATTACATATGCCAAGTTTCAAGTAAAATCAGATCTAATCTTAGGTAAGGAGAGACTTTATTGGAAAGGATTACTGCAATAAGGAGTGGAGGATAACTGTAACAGCGGGAAGGAGACTCTTGTAATAGATTTGCAAGCATCTCAAAGGTTAAGTAGACAAACACTTTTCTTTCATAAGGAGACAGAATGAGGTGTGAGGTTTGGGATGAGAGGGTGACATGATCAAACAGTTGGTCAGGGAATGTCTTTCCTTGAGGTCAGCTGATTCCTAGGAGGGTTCCTTAGGGAAGAATTGTATACTGGCCAAGGGTGATAATGGGTCAAAATTCAAGAGTCTAGGGAGGGAAGAAACCTAACTTGGTCAATCCCTTAACAAGCCTTTGTTTCAATTGATCTGCCAGGAAAAACAGTTCAGCTGATCTTTATGAAGCAAAAAATAGCAACTTGAACAGTCTATATATAGCCTTGTCACAGGTAAACCAGGAGGGAATCTATGAGTCATATGGGGAAAGGGAGTTCCTTGCACTAAGTCATTTCGTGAACACAGAATTTTGGCGGGGGTTCGGGGGAGCAGTTTATTAATACTGCTGTTTTCCAGGTCTCGGGTACAATTCAACACTGTCAAAAGCCACTTCTGAATTAGAAAAATAAACCCCTGAAACTATTACAAAAACAAGCAATCAGTTTCAAAAGTCCACAGAGGCATTGTTAAATTGAGGTTGCACTCTCCAGCAAAAACATAAAGGATTTGAGTTTTCACAAAAGTAGAATACAGGCCTAAGTTTAGTCCAGCACTTCATTCTTACAGAGTGGTCTTTTGTGAAAGCATCCTGCTGCACTTTTATTTCATGAAGGTGAACCACTCCCTCACTACCGTGGATAATATACTTGGCCTTTTTTAGATAGGGATTATATATATATATATATACACACACACACACATACACACACACACACATATATATAAAGTTCCTTGTCAGCTTAGTGTCCTCAGCACGGGAAGACTTGGCGAGCTACAGATTTAGAACAAAGGCAGTGAATCTGGGGCACCCTGCTCCCAGACTGCTCCAAGCAGAGTGTAAAGTACCTTGTACAGCAGTGAAAAGCATTATACATATACACAGCTGCTTGTTATCAAAATTGCTTATCTGGTAGATTTTAGTAAAAACGTATTTGATTTCCTGGAGTGCATTGTCACTACTTAGCAGGAAAAAAAAATCTTTTTCTTTAGCTATTCCTCCCCTTTATTCTAACCTGCCTTCCCTGTCCTCCAACACACACACACACGTACAGGCATGCATACACACAGACACATGCACATGCTTTGATAATGAACCACTCAAAGACAAAGATGTGGAGCAGTTTGAAGATAGAGACTGTGTGCCATGCTCTCATAGAAACTGAGCGTTATTTATGGGTATGGATTGACAATTCATGTAGTATATGCTTTGTCTATGGGAAGGGTTTGGTTGATATAGTCAGTAAATAATTTCTTCATGGATGCATCTGTGTTGTTGTTGCTTGCAGACTGTGTCTATATTTTGATCTCTAAAACAATTTTCTTTCTTCAGGAGTACATGAGACAATAGGAAATCATTCTCAGACTTGAAGCTCATTAACTGCTTATATAATGCTCATTTTTACAAATGGGGTGTGATGTAGGTGGAGAATCTGTCCATACTGAGGATCAAGCTTAATTTTTTTTTTTAATACTCTTTAAAATATACTGACATATCAAATCACCTAACTCCTAACCTTGACTTAGTTCAGAAATGATTATCTTAGAGTAATTCTTTGACATTTATAGGCAAGAAAGATCTTGGAAATACTGTATATTAACCGGATGCAATCTATTATTAAAATATATTAATTAATAACTCATGTATTAATAATAATGATACCTACAGAGTTTATTTTGCTTGATCAGGACTTTACAGTGTTGAATTCTTAAAAAAAAACAGTCATGTAAATATCATTATACCCATTTTTCAGGTGAAGAAAATGAAGTTAAAAAGACAGTATAATGTAGTCATTAATGGCATGAACTCTAGAGTTTGACTGCCTAGATTAGAATCTGAGCTCCTTTAATAAAAATATATATAACTTTTAAACTAAAAAACATATTAAGAATGATAATCATATGTAATCTATGTAATTGTGTTGTTGTGAGCATTAAATAGATTTACACCTGAAATATTTTCAAAGCAAAGCTCATACCTGACAAAGTTAAATAGGTAAGTAAGGCTTTATTCAAGGCTACTGCAGTAGGGGAGAGACACTAGAATGCAATCTGAACTCAATTCTGCTGAAACAAAGGGTAGGAGAGATTTTAAGAACTGAGGGTGAGGGGATATCCTAGGCTATCTTCATTTGCTAATTGGTCTTATTCAAATGGTAAGTAAACTTTCCATTTGAATAGAAGTAAAAAAGAAAAATACTAAAATTTAAATGGAACCACAAAAGAGCCTGAATAGCCAAAGCAATTCTGAGAAAGAAGAACAAATCAGCAGGTATCACACTTCCTGATTTCAAAAGTATACTACAAAGCTATGGTAATTAAAGCAGTGTAGCACTATCATAAAAATAGATACGTAGACCAATATGACAGACCACACGTACACAGAATAAAGAGCCCCAAAATAAGCCCCCAATTATATTGTCAACTAATATTTGTCATGTAAGCCAAGAAAACACAGTGGGGAAAAGATAGTCTCTTTAACAAATGGTGTTGGGTAAACAGGATAAACATATGCATAAGAATGAATTTGGACCCCTATTTTATATCCCTTCAAAAAACTAACTCAAAATGGATCAAAAACTTAGTTATAAGACCTGCTACCATAAAACCCCTAGAAGAAAATGTAGGAAAGAAACTCCTGACATTGGTCTTGGCAAAGATTTTTTTGGATAAGACATCAAAGACACAAGAAACTAAAGCAAAAATCAACAAATGAGATTACATCAAACTCAAAACCTTCTGCACAGCAAAAGAAACAATCAGCAAAATGAAGAAGCAACCTATGGAATGGGAGAAAATGTTTGCAAACTATATATCAGATAAGGGGTAACTATCCAAAACATATAAAAAAACTCAACAATAAAAAAAAAAATCTCACTTAAAAGTGGGAAGAGGAACTGCATAGACATTTTCCCAAAGAAGGTACACAAGTGGCCAACAGGTACATGAACAATGCTCAACATCACTAATAATAAGGGAAATGCAAATCAAAACTACAGTAAGATATACCTCACGCTTGTTAGAATGATTATCATCAAGAAGAAAAGAGATAACAAGTGTTGGCAAGGATATGGAGAAATGGGGACCCTTGTGTACTGTTGGTGGGAACACAAATTGGTACAGACCCTATGGAAAATAGTGTGAAGGCTCCTGAAAAAATGAAAAATAAAACTACCACATGATCCAGCAATCCCACTTCTGGGTGCATATCCAAAGAAAAGAAAACAAGAGTCTTGAAGAGATGTCTGCACTCCCGTGTTTATTGAACATTATTCACAATACCCAAGATATGGACATAGCCTAAGTGTCTGTCAACTGATGAATGGATGAAAAAATTTACATCTCAAAGAGGCAGAGAAAGAATTTAAAATGATAAATTTTCTAAAGTAAATACTCTTAAGAAAAGGAAGGTTAGGGGCCTAGAGTTAGAAAAAAAAAGAAAAGAAAAACGGTCTAAAGTTTAGCCAAGTTGAGGAGAACTTTAAGACACTTTTGCTTAGAAAATTGTTTGACCCTTATTAGGATATAATTATTATTAGGACCTTATTAGAGAAGGAAATCATCTGTCCATGATGACAAAAATTAATTCTCAAGTCAGGGTTGTGAACCAGTGGCTGCTTGATTTTAATATCCATGAAGCTAGCCTCCCTGCTAACCTAGAATGCTAATTTCAGAGACCCCATTTTATGTGTCTCCTCTACAGCACTTGGCTTGGTGACGTGCACCTAGTACATGCTTTTTTTTTTAACATCTTTATTGGAGTGTAATTGCTTTACAATGTTGTGTTAGTTGCTGCTGTATAACAAAGTGAATCAGCTATATGTGTACATATATCCCCATATCCCCTCACTCTTGTGCCTCCCTCCCAGCCTCCCTACCCACCCCGCTAGGTGGTCACAGGCAACAAGCTGATCTTCCTGTGCTATGCAGCTGCTTCCCACTAATTATCTATTTTAAATTTATCTATTTTAAATTGTATATATGTCAATGCTACTCTCTCACTTCATCCCAGCTTACCCTTCCCCCTCCGCATGTCCTCAGGTCCATTCTCTACGTCTGCATCTTTATTCATGTCCTGTCCCTAGGTTCATCAGAACCATTTTTTTCTTAGATGTGATATACATGTGTTAGCATATGATATTTGTTTTTCTCTTTCTGACTTACTTCACTCAGTATGACAGACTCTAGGTCCATCCACCTCACTACAAATAACTCAATTTCGTTTCCTTTTATGGCTGAGTAATATTCCATTGTAAATATGTGCCACATCTTCTTTATCCATTCATCTGTCAGTGGACACGTAGGTTGCTTCCATGTCCTGTCTACTGTAAATAGTGCTGCAATGAACATTGTGGTATATGTCATTTTTTAAATTATGGTTTTCTCAGGGTATATGCCCAGTAGTGGGATTGCAGGGTCATATGGTAGCTCTATTTTTAGGTTTTTAAGGAACCTCCATACTGTTCTCCATAGTGGCTGTATCAATTTACATTCCCACCAACAGTGCAAGAGGGTTCCTTTTCCTCCACACCCTCTCCAGCATTTATTGTTTGTAGATTTTTTTGATGATGGCCATTCTGACTGGTGTGAGATGATAACTCATTGTGGTTTTGATTTGCATTTCTCTGATGATTAGTGATGTTGAGCATCCTTTCATGGGTTTGTTGGCAATCTGTATATCTTCTTTGGAGAAATGTCTATTTAGGACTTCCCATTTTTGCATTGGGTTGTTTGTTTTTTTCATATTGAGGTGCATGTGCTGCTTGTGAATTTGGGAGATTAATCCTTTGTCAGTTGCTTCATCTGCAAATATTTTATCCCATTCTGAGGGTTGTCTTTTCATCTTGTTATGGTTTCCTTTGCTGTGCAAAAGCTTTTAAGTTTCATTAGATCCCATTTGTTTATTTTTGTTTTTATTTCCTTTTCTCTAGGAGGTGGGTCAAAAAGGATCTTGCTGTGATTTATGTCATAGAGTGTTCTGCCTAGGTTTTCCTCTAAGAGTTTTGTAGTGTCAGGCCTTACACTGAGGTCTTTAATCCATTTTGAGTTTATTTTTGTGTATGGTGTTAGGGAGTGTTCTAATTTCATTCTTTTCCATGTAGCTGTCCAGTTATCCCAGCACCACTCATTGAAGAGGCTGTCTTTTCTCCATTGTATATTCTTGCCTCCTTTGTCAAAGATAAGGTGACCATATGTGCATAGGTTTATCTCTAGGTTTTCTATCCTGTTCCATTGATCTATATTTCTGTTTTTGTGCCAGTACCATACTCTCTTGATTACTTTAGTTTTATAGTGTAGTCTGAGTTCAGGGAGACTGATTCCTCCAACTCCATTTTCCTTTCTCAAGATTGCTTTGGCTATTCAGGGTCTTTTGTGTTTCCATACAAATTGTAAAATTTTTGTTCTAGTTCTGTGAAAAATGCCATTCGTAGTTTGACAGGGATTGCACTGAATCTGTAGATTGCTTTGGGTACTATAGTCATTTTCCTAATGTTGATTCTTCCAATCTAAGAGTGTGGTATATTTCTCCATCTGTTTGTATCATCTTTAATTTCCTTCATCAGTGTCTTTTAGTTTTCTGCATACATGTCTTTTGTCTCCTCAGGAAGGTTTATTCCTAAGTATTTTATTCTTTTTGTTGCAGGGGTAAATGGCAGTGTTTCCTTAATTTCTCTGCTTGATTTTTCATCTTTAGTGTAGGAATGCAAGATTTCTATGCATTAGTTTTGTATCCTGCTACTTTACCAAATTCATTGATTAGCTCTAGTAGTTTTCTGGTAGCATCTTTAGGATTCTCTATATATAGTATCATGTCATCTGCAAACAGTGACAGTTTTACTTCTTCTTTTCCAATTTGGATTCCTTTTATTTCTTTTTCTTCTCTGATTGCCATGGCTAAAACTTCCAGAACTGTGTTGAGTAATAATGGTGAGAGTGGGCAACCTTGTCTTGTTCCTGATCTTAGTGGAAATGGTTTCAGTTTTTCACCATTGAGTACATGTTGGCTGTGGGTTTGTCATATATGGCCTTTATTATGTTGCAGTAGGTTCTCTCTATGCAAACTTTCTGGAGAGTTTTTATCATAAATGGGTGTTGAATTCTGTTGAAAGCTTTTTCTTCATCTATTGAGATGATCATATGGTTTTTATTCTTCAGTTTGTTAATATGATGTATCACATTGATTTATTTGCATATATTAAAGAATCCTTGCATTCCTGGGATAAACCCCACTTGATCATGGTGTATAATCCTTTTAATGTGCTGCTGGATTCTGTTTGCTAGTATTTTGTTGAGGATGTTTGCATCTATGTTCATCAGTGATATTGGCCTGTAGTTTTCTTTTTTTGTGACATCTTTGTCTGGTTTTGGTATTAGGGTGATGGTGGCCTTTTGGAATGAGTTGGGGAGTGTTCCTCCCTCTGTAATTATTTGGAAGACTTTGAGGAGGATAGGTGTTAGCTCTTCTCTAAATGTTTGATAGAATTCACATGTGAAGCCATCTGGTCCTGGGCTTTTGTTTGTTGGAAGATTTTAAATCACAGTCTCAATTTCAGTGCTTGTGATTGGTCTGTTTATATTTTCTATGTCTTCCTGGTTCAGTTTCAGAAGGTTGTGCTTTTCTAAGAATTTGTCCATTTCTTCCAGGTTATCCATTTTATTGGTATATATTTGCTTGTAATAATCTCTCATGGCCTTTGTATTTCTGAAGTGTCAGTTGTTACTTCTCCTTTTTCATTTCTAATTCTCTTGATCTGAGTCTTCTCCCTTTTTTTCTTGATGCATCTGGCTAATGGTTTATCAATTTTGTCTATCTTCTCAAATAACCAGCTTTTAGTTTTATTGCTATTTGCTGCTGTTTCTTCATTTCTTTTTCATTTATTTCTGGTCTGATCTTTAGGATTTCTTTCCTTCTGCTGACTTTGGGTTTTTTTTTTACTTCTTTCTCTAATTGCTTTAGGTGTAAAGTTAGGTTTTTTATTTGAGATTTTTCTTGCTTCTTGAGGTAGGTTTGTATTGCTATAAACTTCCCTCTTAGAACTGCTTTTGCTGTATCCCACAGGTTTTGTGTCATTGTGTTTTCACTGTCATTTGTTTCTAGGTATTTGTTGGTTTCCTCTTGATTTCTTCAGTGATCTCTTGGTTATTTAGTAGTGTATTATTTAGCCTCCATGTATTTGTATTTTTTACAGGTTTTTTTTCCTGTAATTGATATCTAGTCTCATAGCGATGTGGTGAGAAAAGACACTTGATATGATTTCAATTTTCTTAAATTTACCCAGGCTTCATTTCTGACCCTAGATATGATCTATCCTGGCGAATGTTCCATGAGCACTTGAGAAGAAAGTGTATTCTGTTGTTTATTGATGGAATGTCCTATAAATATCAACTAAGTCCATCTGGTCTAATGTGTCTTTTAAAGCTTGAGTTTCCTTGTTTATTTTCATTTTGGTTGATCTGTCCATTGGTGAAAGTGGGATACTAAAGTCCCCTACTATGATTTTGTTGCTGTCGATTTCCCCTTTTATGGCTGTTAGCATTTGCCTTATGTATTGATATGCTCCTATGTTAGGTGCATAAATATTTACCATTGTTACATCTTCTTCTTGGATTGATCCCTTGATCATTATGTAGTGTCCTTCTTTGTCTCTTGTAATAGTCTTTATTTTAAAGTCTATTTTGTTTGATATGAGAATTGCTACTCCAGCTTTTTTTTGATTTCCATTTGCATGGAATATCTTTTTCCATCCCCTCACTTTCACTCTGTTTGTGTCCCTAGGTCTGAAGTGGGTCTCTTGTAGACAGCATATATACGGGTCTTGTTTTTGTATCCATTCAGCCGGTCTATGTCTTTTGTTTGGAGCATTTAATCCATTTACATTTAAGGTAATTATCGTTATGTATGTTCCTATTACCATTTTCTTAATTGTTTTTGGTTTGTTTTTGTAGGTCTTTTCCTTCTCTTGTGTTTCCTGCCTAGAGAAGTCCCTTTAGCATTTGTTGTAAAGCTGGTTTGGTGGTGCTGAATTCTCTTAGCTTTTGCTTGTCTGCAAAGGTTTTATTTTCTCCTTCAAATCTGAATAAGATCCTTGCTGGGTAAAGTAATCTTGGTTGTAGGGTTTCCCTTTCATCACTTTAAATATGTCCTGCCACTCCCTTCTGGCTTGCAGAGTTTCTGCTGAATGATAAGCTGTTAACCTTATGGGCATTCCCTTGTATGTTATTTGTTGCTTTTCCCTTGCTGCTTTTAATATTTTTCCTTTGTATTTAATTTTGACAATTTGATTAATATGTGCCTTGGTGTGTTTCTCCTTGGATTTATCCTTTATGGGACTCTCTGCGCTTCCTGGACTTGATTGACTATTTCCTTTCCCATGTTAGGCATGTTTTCAAGTATAATCTCTTTAAATATTTTCTCAGTCCCTTTCTTTTTCTCTTCTTCTTCTGGGACCCCTATCGTTTGAATGTTGGTGCATTTAATGTTGTCCCAGATGTCTCTGAGACTGTCCTCAATTCTTTTCATTCTTTTTTCTTTTTTTCTGCTCTGTGGTTGTTATTTCCACTATTTTATCTTCCAGATCACTTATCCATTCTTCTGTCTCAGTTATTGTGCTTTTGATTCCTTCTAGAATATTTTTAATTTCATTTATTGTGTTTTTCATCATTATTTGTTTGCTCTTTAGTTCTTCTAGGTAGTTGTTAAACGTTTCTTGTATTTTCTCCATTCTATTTCCAAGATTTTGGATCATGTCTACTGTCATTACTCTGAATTCTTTTTCAGGTAGACTGCCTATTTCCTCTTCATTTGTTTGGTCTGGTGGATTTTGACCTTGCTCCTTCATCTGCTACATATTTCTCTGTCTTCTAATTTTGTTTAACTTACTGTGTTTGGGGTCTCCTTTTTGCAGGCTGCAGGTTCATAGTTCCCGTTATTTTTGGTGTCTGTCCCCAGTGGGTGTCGTTGGTTCAGTGGCTTGTGTAGGCTTCCAGTTGGAGGGAACTGGTGACTCTGTTCTGGTGGGTGGGGCTGTATCTTGTCCTTCTGGGGGCAGGGCCATGTCCGGTGATGTGTCTTGGAGTGTCTATGAACTTAGTATGACTTTAGGCAACCTCTCTGCTAATGGGTGGGGTTGTATTTCTTTCTTGCTAGTTGTTTGGCATGGGGTGTCCAGCACTGGAGCTTGCTGGCCGTTGGGTGGAGCTTGGTCTTAGTGTTGAGACGAAGATCTCTGGCAGAGTTCTCACTGATTGATATTACATGGGGCCAGGAAGTTTCTGGTGGTCCAGTGTCCTGGTTTCGGCCCTCCCACCTTGGAGGCTCAAGCCGGACACCTGGCTGGAACACCAAGACCCTTCCAGCCACACAGCTCAGAAGAAAAGGAAGAAAGAAAGAAAGAAAGAAAAAAAACGAACAGAACCCTTGGACAAATGGTAAAGGCAAACCTAAACAGACAAAAATCACACAAAGAAGCATACACATACACACTCACAAAGAGATAAAAAGGAAAAAAAATTTTTTTTTATTTAAAAAATTTAAAAATAAAAATAAATTAAAATTTGAAAAAGTTAAAAGGAGAATAAAAAAAGAGGAGAGCAACCAAAGCAGTAAACAAATCCACCAGTGATAATAAGCACTAAAAACTAAACTAAGTTAAACATAAAATCAGAAACACATTACATGGAGAAAGCAAACCCCAATTCTACTTTTGCTCCCACTGTCCACCGCCTCAATTTTGGGAACATTCGTTGTCTATCCAGGTATTCTTCAGATGCAGGGTTTATCATATTGATTGTGGGGATTTAATCTGCTGCTCCTGAGGCTTCATGGAGGAATTTCCCTTTCTCTTCTTTGTTCACACAGCTCCTGGGGTTCAGCTTTGGTTTTGGCCCTGCCTCTGCATGTAGGCCGTCCTCAGGAACCTGGTCCCCTCCCAGACAGGAGGGGTTTAAAGCAGCAGTTGATTAGGGCTCTCTTGCTAACTCAGGCCAGGGAGAGCAAGGGGTACAGTAGTCATAATTGGAATGCTGGGCGAGCCTGTGGCGGCCGAGGCCAACATGGCATTGCAACAGCCTAAGGCACACTGTGTGTTCTCCCAGGGAAGTTGTCCCTAGATCACGGGACCCTGGCAGTGCCTTGCTGCACAGGCTCCCGGGGGGGTGTGGGTAGTGACCTGCGCTTGCACATAGGATTCTTGCTGGCAGCGGCAGCAGGGTTAGCGGTTCATGCCCGTCTCTGGGGTCTGAGCTGATAGTCATGGCTCATGCCCGTTTCTGGAGCTTGCTTAGGTGGTGCCCTGCCTTCTGTGGGCACACAGGGAAGGAAACCCCTCTCCTTGTGCACACCGAAACAATGGTCTCTTGCCTCTTTGGCAGGTCCAGAGTTTTCCCCTGATTCCCTCCCAGCTAGCTGTTGCACACTAGCCCCCTTCAGGATATCTTCATGCAGCCAACCCCAGTCCTCTCCCTGGGGTCTGATTTCCAAAGCCCAAGCCTCAGCTTTCAGCCACCACCCTCCCCGGCAGGTGAGCAGACAAGCGTCTCAGGTTGGTGAGTCCTGGTCGGCACCGATCCTTTGTGCGGGAATCTCTCCACTTTGCCCTCTGTACCCCTGTTGCTGCATTCTCCTACGTGGCTCCAAAGCTTCCCCCCACCCAACCCCTGTCTCTGCCAGTGAAGGGGCTTCCTAGTGTGTGGAAACTTTTCCTCTTTCATAGCTCCCTCCCAGAGGTGCAGGTCCTTTCCCTATTCTTTTGTCTCTGTTTTTTCTTTTTTCTTTTGCCCTACCCATGTACGTGGGGAGTTTCTTGCCTTTTGGGAAGTCTGAGGTCTTCTGCCAGGATTCAGTAGGTGCTCTGTAGGAGTTGTTCCACATGTAGATGTATTTTTGATGTATTTGTGGGGAGGAAGGTGATCTCCATGTCTTTCTCCTCCACCATCTTGAAGGTCCCTCCTCTAGATGCTTTTTTTAAAAACAACTTTTTATGCTATAAAATGGGCTGTGTTTGGAAAATATAGATTTCAGGCTATCCTTGTTGAGAGATTTCCAGAAAATAATTCTGTAATCGGAAACTCTTTTGACCAGGGCATTCCAAAATGGTTTGCTCAATATTCCCTATCTCTTCTGTGAAATAATCTCAAGGCAATAAGGAAATCCTAGTCAATAAAATTCAGTTCCTCAATAGGACATTAAGATTGATTGTGCATGGGAAGCAGTCAATTAATACACTTCTTGTTTGCTTTCTGCTTCTTTTGGACAGAAAAACAGAACCAGTGAGAAATGAAATCATTCACTTTCCTTAGTTTTGACATTCTGGAGTTAGATAAGAAGCAGAAGAGCTTTAAGGAAGTTTTACCTCTGGACTGGTACCTGAGGGCAAGCTAAAAATAAATGGATTTAAAAATTGTGAAATGTAGCATACGTAGAAAATAGCACACACTTCATATTTGTAAGACTTAATGAAAAGTTACAAAGTTGAACATTCCTGAACCACATCTGAAGGAAGCCATGCTGACAGTGTCAGGGAGCTCCAGCTTGTGTTTTACCTCTCAAGAGATTGTGAGGCTCATAAGAGAATTTAAACTCTCTGGTCTTAATCTGAATGAACATTTCTGCCTGTATTTTTCTGAAGCTTTCCTTCTCATTACTTCAACTATTCTATGAAAACTGAAATCCTGAATTCTCCTCCACTGGTTATTCTGTATTTGGAAAGCCTCGGGACTATCCTTGACGGTTCTGTTACAATCAATATTCTTTTCCCTCTATCAGCAGAATCAAGTTGTTATTTTGAAATTAATTTACGTCACTTTTCTTTGCACTATTCACTGAGATCCATCTTGTCACCCACATTTCAAAATGTAACATCTTTTTAAAGCTGTTTTGCTGCAAGCCTTTTGAAACCAATTTCACAAGTCAAATGACTGGTCTGTATAGTAAGATAAAATTTTCTCCAGTCGGCTAAAATGTTGATGTTGTCATTTTTAATGAAGTTATCCTATAAGAGCAAAACACCCAACTCTGGCAGACTCACATATACATGTATAGGTATAAGACAGGTTTAAATGAATGCATCTTTAAATAAAAATTGGAACTGATTGCATATTTAGATAAGCTAATTTAATAAAAAAAAAAAAACACAAACTTTTTGTTATAGAAATTATATCCCTGTAATTGTTTGCTGTTGTCATGTCTGCCACTTGATAGAATTAGGAGAAAGGCTGCCAGTGGAATGTTAACATAAAATGAGCGAGTTGTCATCCTAGACAAGAATGCAAACACAACACTCTCTCCATTCCCCATCAATCAGAAGGATAATTCAGTTCCCTTGCATCAGAATCTTTTTTCTACCAGATTATATGGAATCTTTTTAATTGTTAAATTTCTCAAATTAGAGGACAGCTGTTTACTCTCCAGAGAGTAATTATATTATGATATTCTAATGTATTCTGGAAGATGTAAACCATAGAAAGAAACAAACAAAAAAATCACTGGGTGGTTGGCCTGAGTGGAGTAAAAAATGTAAATGAAATTTCTTAAGGACTCTTTCATCAAATGAGCTCAATTGAGGCTATTTGCTTCACTCAGTGCAAAGGAAAATTAGGCACTTTATTTTAAGTGGTTCATTTGAGGCTTTATTTTTGGACACAAACACAACTGTGTTATATATTTGCCCAGGGATTTAACATTTTACTATATTTTTAGGTAGTGCTTTACTATTTTCAAAGTCCCCAAAGATTATAATCACTGTGTAAAAAAATGAAAAACACTAAATATCATGTGTGACAAAATCAGAAATTCTGTTTCTGGAATTGTGGCAGGTAAAAATCAGCATAATAAACTGAAGTTTGATCTTCTACAGAGCTAATTCTCAATTATAGATGGTTTGTTACTGAGCTATGAAAATGTGATATTTTTCAGTCTTATTTTAATCAGGTAATGTTATCTACAATGCTCAATAAGGAATTATAATGAAAGATTATTGCTATAAGTTAGAATATGATAGAGTTATTTAAAATAAGTACTATCAGATCAATAATGTACAATCTGTATGGGATTGAGAAAAAATAAATACAGAAAGTAAGATTTTATGTACAATGTCTGTGTCAGAGTAGCAAAATTATTGAGCTATATGCTATTTGTTTCCTTAACTTTTATTTCCTTTTCTTTTTTTTGAGTAGGTGTTGGCAAAGTATGACCATGGTACATACATGGCCGGTTGTTTTTATTTATTTTTTCCTTCCAGGACATGTTGCTAACAATACTTCTTGCATTTTAATGGTTATAGGAACTGGATACATACATTCTTACATTGTATCCTCAATTTTGACTCTTGACCCCCCCCAAAGAGTAAAATATTTACCATCTGGCTCTTCAAGAAAGGTTGTTGGCATCCAACAAACAAAGTTTTGCTGATCATAGGGAAATTACATCTAAACTTTCTAATATAAATACTTTTTTAACAACTTAAGTTCCCTTCTTTTTTCTTTAAATTTTTTTTTTAAATTAATTAATTAATTTATTTATTTATGGCTGTGTTGGGTCTTCGTTTCTGTGCAAGGGCTTTCTCTAATTGCAGCAAGTGGGGGCCAGTCTTCATCGCGGTGCACGGGCCTCTCACTATCGCAGCCTCTCTTGTTGTGGAGCACCGGCTCCAGACGCGCAGGCTCAGTAGTTGTGGCTCACGGGCCTAGTTGCTCCGTGGCATGTGGGATCTTCCCAGACCAGGGCTCGAACCCGTGTTCCTTGCATTAGCAGGCAGACTCTCAACCACTGTGCCACCAGGGAAGCCCCCCTTCTAACTTTCATTTCCTAAGAGATTTTTAAGTGACTAATAACAATTGAAAGATATAAAATAATGGCATTCATTGAGATGATCATATGATGTTGCTCCTTTAATCTGTGAATGTGGTTGATTACTTTGATTTATTACTATTGAACTCTTTAAATTTATGTTATAAATATTACTTTACAATGATAGATTATTATTTTAAAATAGTGTTAAAATAGGTTAGCTAATATTTTATTCTCAAGTTTTTGTAGCTTAGTTGATAATTGAAATTGACCCTTAATTTTCTCTCTCAATCTTACTCTCATTGTTTTGTAATAATCTAGTTTTCTCAACAGTTACATGAATCTTATTAGACAAGCTGGGTTTAAAACATTTTTTTCTTCCATTTTTTTAACAAAACTTGCATATCATATGAATTAATTATCCCTTGCATATTTGTAAGACGTCAACTATGAAGCCATCTGAGCCTGGCACATTTGTTATCTATTGCTGTGAAACAATCAATGTGAATTGTAGAGAAAATATTTTTATCTTTCTGCATAGTTAGGGCTTTCTGACAAAATTTTACTGAACCTTTGAACCTATGTTAAAAGAACAAGACATAGAAGTTAATTTACAACTGTATAGATATTGAAAACTCTACAGAGATTTACCTAACTACAGAGGTACATTTTCACACTTGAAGAGAAATAAGTCATCTTTGGATTGTAAAGCTTTAGGCAATGGTCTTATATTTTCCCTGGAGAGGATTATTTAAATTCCAACATATTAGAGTAGAAATTTTCAAAAAGACTATGATGAGTACAGAGAGTCGACTGCTTATTTTTTCTGTATGTAAGTACAGAAAATTCATTTTCTATATCCCTTGTCTACAAGACAGACTTTGTATTTGTAGGATATTTGACCTGGCTCTCATTATGTTGGTGTAAGTGTAAGAACTGAGACACAAAGGCACAACACACTTGTTATTGGCTATAAGGTAAATAAAAATAAATCTGCTCTGATTCAGAAACCTCATGTGTACATTCAGGACAAAATAATAAAGACAAATAATAAAACTTCACATTCTGTCAAAAAATTTCTTGTGGAAATTTTCATTAAAATTTTATTATCCTGTAACTAATAAGTGGAGAACTGACATCTTTGCTATGTTGAATCTTCTAATCCATGAACATGATATGTCTCTTCATTTATTTAGTTTTTCTTAAATTTCTTTTAATTTTTGTTGAAGTTACTGAAAATGGCATTGTGTCTAATTTTGATTTCTACATGTTCACTGTTTATATATAGAAATGCAACTTATTAAAGTGTGTTGATTATGTATCCTGGAAAATTTCATAACTTATTATTTCTTTTTTAAAAAATTATTTATTTATTTATTTATGGCTGTGTTGGGTCTTCGTTTCTGTGAGAGGGCTTTCTCTAGTTGCGGCAAGTGGGGGACCCTCTTCATCATGGTGCGTGGGCCTCTCACTATGACGGCCTCTCTTGTTGCGCAGCACAGGCTTCAGATGCGCAGGCTCAGTAATTGTGGCTCACGGGCCTAGTTGCTCTGCGGCATGTGGGATCTTCCCAGACCAGGGCACGAACCGGTGTCCCCTGCATTGGCAGGCAGATTCTCAACCACTGTGCCACCAGGGAAGCCCATAACTTATTATTTCTAAAGACTTTATTTTGCAGATTTCTTTTCTACATGTCCATCATCATATCATCTGCAAATAAAAACAGCTATATTTCTTTATTTTCAATTTATGTGCTTGTCAACATATTTAAGTTATTGTATTTGAAGTGTGTTTCTTTTAGACAACATGTATCTGAGTCTTTTTTCCACTCTGTAAATCTCTGTATTTTAAATGGAATATTTAGACCATTTATATTTGTTTATATATATTTTTAATGTTATGGCATCCATCTGCCATCATATTATTTGTTTTGTTTGTTTTTCTGTTTCTCATTCTTTTTTTCCTTCTTCAATTTTCTCTAGAGAAGGATGATTTTTGAATATTTTGAAGATTTTTTAGGAATCTATCTTGATTTATTTACAGTGTTTATAATTGTATCATTTTGTATAGGTGTCACAATAGTTGCTGTAGGTCTTATAATACACATATTTCCACAAGCTCTCACAGTCTATTGGTATACCTGTTTTACCACTTCAAGTGACGTATAGAAATTTTACTTCCATTTAGGTCCCTTTATCCCCTCCACATTTTAAGTCCAATTGTCTTCAGTATATCAGATGGTGTTATAATTTTTGTTCCAATCATCAAATATGATTTTAAAATCTTAGAGCTGGAGATAGTCTCTTATATTTTCCTTAATTTTTGTCCATTCACTGTTCTTTCTTTTCTTTTTGTAGTCCCAGTCTTCCACTGCTATTTTCTCTTTGCTGATTGGAACACTTCCTTTGACCATTCTTAAGGAAAGTTCTTCTGGTGACAGATGCTCTTCTTTTTCATTTGCCTGGGAATATCTGTGTTTCCCCTGAATTCTTGAAGCGCAGTTTCACAGGATATAGAATGCAGGATTGACATTTATTATCTCTCAGAACTTTTAAGCAGTATGCCACTTATTCTTGGACTCCATAGTTTTAGATGGAAAAATCTGATATCATTTGATTGGTTTTCTCCTATATATAACCAACAATCTTCTTGATATGTTATCAATTTCATTGTGTGTCAGAGAGCTTTGGCTCAATTTAGCATCTCTTACTAAATCCATGATCCAATTAAATTTTAAAAAGTATTTTCTGCAAAGATCTTCACCATTATCTAAGTGCTTTTCTTCCAAATATGTTTATTAGAAGGAGAACAAAGAGTCAGAATTTTAACTGCTATACTTTATTATTATTATTTTTTAAAGTCTTTATTGAATTTGCTAAAATATTGCTTCTGTTTTATGTTTTGTTTTTTTGGCCGTGAGGCATGTGGGATCTTAGCTTCCTGACCAGGAATTGAACCCGCACCCCCTGCATTGGAAGGTGAAGTCTTAACCACTGGACCACCAGGGACGTCCCCTAACTGCTATACTTTAGCACTTTTCTTGTCCCTGGCACTCAGGGACACTGATAACCACTTTTTAAAGAGTGCTAATCTGAATATATGATGCCTGAGCAGCAGCAGCAACATATATTTGCCTTGAAATCCTCTGTGTTTCTTGGCCTCCTCTCTAGAGAGCTAATCCTTTATCATTATTTGCTTTATCCATACACTAGTTCAATTTGTTAGTAATATATGTCCAGTGAATTTCTTTTCAGTTTTGAGAAAGTCCCTCTCTGGTACAAGAAAGCTGGATCCTGATTCTTTTATTTTTATTTTTTATTTATTTTTTAAATTTTTTTCAAATTTGCAATTTTTGTTTTATTTATTTATTTATTATTTTTTTCATCTTTATTGGAGTGTAATTGCTTTGCAATGGTGTGTTAGTTTCTGCTTCATAACAAAGTGAATCAGCTATACATATATACCCATATCTCCTCCCTCTTGTGTCTCCCTCCCATCCTCCCTATCCCACACTTCTAGGTGGTCACAAAGCACTGAGCTGTATGCGGCTGCTTCCCACTAGCTATCTATTTTACATTTGGTAGAGTATATATGTCCATGCCATTCTCTCACTTCGTCCCAGTTTATCCTTCCACCTCCCCATGTCCTCAAGTCCATTCTCTATGTCTGTGTCTTTATAACTGTCCTGCCCCTAGGTTATTCAGAACCTTTTTTTTTTAGATTCCATATATATGTGTTAGCATACAATATTTGTTTTTCTCTTTCTGACTTACTTTGTTCTGTATGACAGTCTCTATATCCATCCACCTCACTATAAATAACTCAATTTCATTTCTTTTTATGGTTGAGTAATATTCCATTGTATATATGTGCCACATCTTCTTTATCCATTCATCTGTCAGTGGACACTTAGGTTGCTTCCATGTCCTGGCTATTGTAAATAGAGCTGCAATGAACATTGTGGTACATGACTCTTTTTGAATTATGGATTTCTCAGGGTATATGCCCAATGGTGGGATTCCTGGGTCATATGATACTTCTATTTTTACGTTTTTAAGGAACCTCCATACTGTTCTCCATAGTGGCTGTATCAACATACATTCCCACCAACAGTGCAAGAGGGTTCCCTTTTCTCCACACCCTCTCCATCATTTATTGTTTGTAGATTTTTTGATGATGGTCATTCTGACTGGTGTGAGGTGATACCTCATTGTAGTTTTGATTTGCATTTCTCTAATGATTAGTGATGTTGAGCATCCTTTCATGGGTTTGTTGGCAATCTGTATATCTTCTTTGGAGAAATGTCTGTTTAGGTCTTCTGCCCTTTTTTGGATTGGGTTGTTTGTTTTTTTGATATTGAGCTGCTGGTAAATTTTGGAGATTAATCCTTTGTCAGTTGGTTCATTGGCGAATATTTTCTCCCATTCTGAGGGCTGTCTTTTCGTCTTGTTTATGGTTTCCTTTGCTGTGCAAAAGCTTTTAACTTTCATTAGGTCCCATTTGTTTATTTTTGTTTTTATTTCCTTTTCTCTAGGAAGTGGGTTAAAAAGGATCTGACTGTGATTTATGTCATAGAGTGTTCTGGCTATGTTTTCCTCTAAGAGTTTTATAGTGTCAGGCCTTACATTTAGGTCTTTAATCCATTTTGAGTTTATTTTTTTGTGTGGTGTTAGGGAGTGTTCTAATTTCATTCTTTTCCATGTAGCTGTCCACTTTTCTAAGCAGCACTTATTGAAGAGGCTGTCTTTTCTCCATTGTTATTCTTGCCTCCTTTATCAAAAATGAGGTGTCCATATGTGCATGGGTTTATCTCTGGGCTTTCTATCCTGTTCCATTGATCTATATTTCTGTTTTTGTGCCAGTACCATACTGTCTTGATTACTGTAGCTTTGTAGCATAATATGAAGTCTGGGAGCCTGATTCCTCCAGCTCCGTTTTTCTTTTTCAAGATTGCTTTGTCTATTCAGGGTCTTTTGTGTTTCCATACAAATTGTGAATTTTTTTTTGTTCTAGTTCTGTGAAAAATGCCATTGGTAGTTTGATAGAGATTGCACTGAATCTGTAGATTGCTTTGGGTAGTATAGTCATTTTCACAATGTTGATTCTTCCAATCTAAGAACATGGTATATCTCTCCATCTATTTGTATCATCTTTAATTTCTTTCATCAGTGTCTTATAGTTTTCTGCATACAGGTCTTTTATCTCCTTAGGTAGGTTTATTCCTAGGTATTTTATTCTTTTTATTGCAATGGTAAATGGGAGTATTTCCTTAACTTCTCTTTCAGATTTTTCATCATTAGTGTATAGGAATGTAAGATATTTCTGTGCATTAATTTTGTATCCTGCTACTCTACCAAATTCATTGTTTAGCTCTAGTCGTTTACTGGTAGCATCTTTAGGATTCTCTATGTATAGTATCATGTCATCTGCAAACAGTGACAATTTTACTTCTTCTTTTCCAATTTGGATTCCTTTTGTTTCTTTTTCTTCTCTGATTGCTGTGGCTAAAACTTCCAAAACTATGTTGACTAATAGTGGTGAGAGTGGGCAACCTTGTCTTGTTCCTGATCTTAGAGGAAGTGTTTTCAGTTTTTCACCATTGAGAAAAGTGTTGGCTGTGGGTTTGTCATTATGGCCTTTATTTTGTTGAGGTAATTTCCCTCTATGCATACTTTCTGGAGGGTTTTTATCATGAATGGGTGTTGAATTTTTTAGAAAGCTTTTTCTGCATCTATTGAGATGATCATATGGTTTTTCTCCTTCAATTTGTTAATATGTTTTATCACATTGACTGATTTGCATATACTGAAGAATCCTTGCATTCCTGGGATAAACCCCACTTGATCATGGTGCATGATCCTTTTAATGTGCTGCCGGATTCTGTTTGCTAGTATTTTTTGAGGATTTTTGCATCCATGTTCATCAGTGAAATTGGCCTGTAGTTTTCTTTTTTGTGACATCTTTGTCTGGTTTTGGTATCAGGGTGATGGTGGCCTCGTAGAATGAGTTTGGGAGTGTTCCTCCCTCTGCTATATTTTTGAAAATTTTGAGAAGGATAGGTGTTAGCTCTTCTCTAAATGTTTGATAGAATTTGCCTGTGAAGCTATCTGGTCCTAGGCTTTTGATTGTTGGAAGATTTTAAATCACAGTCTCAATTTCAGTGCTTGTGATTGGTCTGTTAATATTTTCTATTTCTTCCTGGTTCAGTCTCAGAAGGTTGTGCTTTTCTAAGAATCTGTCCATTTCTTCCAGGTTGTCCATTTTATTGGCATATAGTTGCTTGTAGTAATCTCTCATGATCCTTTGTATATCTGCAGTGTCAGTTGTTACTTCTTTTTCATTTCCAATTCTATTGATTTGAGTCTTCTCCCTTTTTTTCTTGATGCATCTGGCTAATGGTTTATCAATTTTGTCTATCTTCTCAAAGAACCAGCTTTAGTTTTATTGATCTTTGCTATTGGAACAAAACGGACAGACAGAACCCTAGGACAAATGGTAAAGGCAAAGCTATACAGACATAATCACGCTAAGAAGCATACACATACACACCCGAAAAAGAGAAAAAGGAAAAAAAAATCTATATATTAAAAAAGAAGGAAGAAAGCAAACAAATCAATGAACAAATCTACCAGTGATAATATACTCTAAATACTGAACTAAGATAAACATAAGACCAGAAACAAATTAGATGCAGAAAGCAAACCGCAAGTCTACAATTGCTCCCAAAGTCCACCACCTCAGTTTTGGGATGATTCATTGTCTATTCAGGTATTCCAGAAATGCTGGGTACATCAAGTTGATTGTGGAGATTTCATCCACTGCTTCTGAGGCTGCTGGGAGAAATTTCCCTTTCTCTTCTTTGTTCACCCAGCTCCTGGGGTTCAGCTTTGGATTTGGCCCTGCCTCTGCATGTAGGTTGCCTGAGGGTTTCTGTTCCCCACCCAGACAGGACGGGGTTAAAGTAGCAGCTGATTCGGGGGCTCTGGCTCACTCAGGTCGGGAAGAGGGAGTGGTACGGAATGCGGGGAGAGCCTGCAGTGGCAGAGGCCAGCGTGATGTTGCAACAGCCTGAGGCACGCCGTGTGTTCTCCCAGGGAAGTTGTCCCTGGATCACGGGACCCTGGCAGTGGCGGGCTGCACAGGCTCCCGGGAGTGGAGGTGTGGATAGTGACCTGTGCTTGCACACAGGCTTCTTGGTGGCTGCAGCAGCAGCCTTAGCGTCTTATGCCCACCTCTGGTGTTCATACTGATAGCCGCGCTTCACACCCATCTCTGGAGCTCGTTTAGGCTGTTCTCTGAATCCCCTCTCCTCGCACATCCCAAAACAATGGTGTCTTGCCTCTTTGGCAGTTCCAGACTTTTTCCTGGATTCCCTCCTGGCTAGTTGTGGCGCACTAGCCCCCTTCAGGCTGTGTTCACGCATCCAACCCCCATCCTCTTCCTGGGATGTGATCTCTGAAGCTGGAGCCTCAGCTCCCAGCCACCACCTGCCCTGGTGGGTGAGCAGACAAGCCTCTCAGGATGGTGAGTTCTGGTCAGCAGCAATCCTCTGTGCGGGAATCTCTCCGCTTTGGCCCCTGCACCCCTACCGCTGCTCTCTCCTCCGTGGCTCTGAAGCTTCCCCCCGACCACCCCGCATCTCCGCCAGTGAAGGTGCTTCCTAGCGTGTGGAAACCTTTCCTCCTTCACAGCTCCCTTCCAGAGGTGCAGGTCCCATCCCTATGTCTTGTGTCTCTGTTTTTTCTTTTTGCTTTTGCCCTACCCTGGTACGTAGGGAGTCTCTTGCCTTTTGGGAGGTCTGAGGTCTTCTGCCAGTGTTCAGTAGGTGTTCTGTAGGAGTTATTCCACATGTAGATGTATTTTTGATGTATTTGTGGGGAGGAAGGTGATCTCCACGTCTTACTCCTCCACCATCTTAAAGGTCTCCCCCTGATTGTTTTTAAAACAAAAGTGTCAGCTTACAGTTACAGGTTATGCATTGGATAGTCTAGTCACAAGCCTCTAAAGCCAAAAACATCTTCTTTATCCTCTGATCCACAATGCAGATAAGATTCCCTAGTTTAGATTTTTTTTTTTTTTTTTTTTTTTGGCTGCGCTGGGTCTTAGTTGCGGCATGTGGGATCTTCGTTGCAGCATGCAGGATCTAGTTCCCTGACCAGGGATCGAACCCAGGCCCCCTGCATTGCGAGCACAGAGTCTTAACCACTAGACCACCAGGGAAGTCCCTTTAGTTTAGATTTTTAATCTTTAAAAGACTATTCAACCTTTCACATTTCAACTTTGCCCATATGTCAGTAAGTTTTTGCTGTAAAACTAACTGCCCCAAATTCAGTGGCTTAAAACAATAACCATGTATATAACTTACAATTCTGTGAGCTGAGGGTTTGGGCTGGACTCAGGTAAGTGTTTTTATTGCTCTCTGCTGGGCACATAAAATCAGATGATAGTTTAGCTGCCTGGCTAGTCCAGGGATCCTCACGTTGGATGATTTGTCTCTGCTTCATATGGTTTCTCCTTATCCACCAAGCTATTCCAGGCCTTTCCATTTGTGAAACTTCTTGAGGTCCTGACTCAGAGCTGGCACATTCCTTCTGCCACATTCTATAGGCCTAAGTAAGCCAATAGTCTAATACAAACCATAGAAGTAGGGAGATAAGCTATAACCCTTGATGAATAGAGATTCACAGTCATATTATAATGATAATCATACTGGGAAGAAATAAATTATGGCCAATTTTGAAATCCAGTGCAGTATTTTTTTCTATTTAATTTCTATTTGTTTTATTTAATTATTTTAAACATTTTATAATCTTTTTCAAATTGTTCTGTTAACTCATATTTTAGAGTGCTAAGCTTCCCATTTATTATTTGTATGGTTATCTCCTCATATAGTTAGTAATTTCTATTGTGAGAGCAGTAGGGATAGTGTGTGTGTGTGTGTGTGTGTGTGTGTGTGTGTGTGTGTGTGTGTGTAGCAGTGGTTAAAGGGGTGGAAGGATCTTGTTTCTTCTGGGATATGAAAGTTTTGCTAAAGACTGTTTTCGGGTTCTTTTTCTTTGTTTTTTATTTTTGTATTTTTTTCTATATGTCCCTGAAGTTCCATGTGTCCAAGAACGTTAATGGCAGATTCCTGCATAACACAAGTGATATGAAATTTAATCTATACATACAAAATATTTTTTCCTTCTTAAAACACCAGGCAGAAATAACTATCCATGTTGCTTCTGAGTGTAAATAGCAGACTTTTCTTTTCTATATTTCCTAGTGAAGAAACTCTTTGAAGGCCTCAGTTGGTCAGAGCTTTTAGTTTCAGCTCCCCTATTTGGCCTATGATGATAAAATACTGGCCTCAAACTCCTTCAGTTCTTGTATCCTCAGTGTTTCCCACATATTCATGGTATCAGCTTGTGGATTTGTTTCTTGACTGAAATCTACACTTTTTTTTTCTGTCACAGAGGGATTTTTCTTTCTTTTATATTTACTTGAATTTTTCATTGTTCTTGTATTTTACTTTAAAATTTCTACGTGTTTGAAGCAGGATGGGTATTCTCTATTAGCTCTAAAACTATCCCAAATAGTTATGAGAGGTGCTTTTTGTTTGTTTTTAACTGTAAATCCTCAGGACTATAGGACATACTTCCATCAATAGCAGTGTCTCATGAAAGTTCACCTTAGTGTTTTAATAAGCCAGCCATGCCTGTCTTAAACATTAGACAGTGCTTCCATTTTAATTGAATCCTGAGGTTTTTATCAATAAACATGTCTCATTAGGAAACAGATATTATCTCCTTTTATCTACTGTGGCCTTTGAAGTCACTGAAATATTAAAGCACAAGGGTGCTATACCTGGTTAAACTCCCTTCTATAATGCTAACATTTTCTGTTTACATGTTCCATGTAGATTGTTGTCTCAATATCAGAAGTGGTTTCACTAACTTCTAGAGCTGTTTTTTGTATGTGCAGAGATTCTATAGGCTGGTAGTTTTACATGAAAGTCTTTGAGATTTTTCACAGTACACTGTAATTATAGGGTAGAAATGTCTCCTCCAGATAATAACTTATATATACTTTCTAGGGTAGAGTAGAAGAATATTATTCAAACTGAATTTTAACAAACACTAGTCCCAGGAGTTACTGAGTGAATAAATGAGCCAAGCAGTCAAACTATTTTGAAAAATGCTATACACTCTCCCATTCTAGGATATTCATAGTGCATATTCATATTATAAAATGTTATAAAATTCCTGTCATAAAACACTTAGTTTTATTTTTAATCTTATATATTTTTAAGACATTTTAAAGAAGAGTGTTAGGTTTACAACAAAACTGAGAGAAAGGTACAGAAATTTCACATATGTTCTCTACCCCTGCACATACATAGCCTCCCCTGTTATAAACATGAAGAATGGTACTTTTTTTTTTTAACAAAGGATCAATCTACATTGATACATCAAAATTACCCAAAGTCTATAGTTTACATTAGAGGTCACTCTTGGCGTTCTGTATTCTATGGGTTTGGACAAATGTATAATGACATATATCCATCCTTATAATATGATGTAGAGTATTTTCACTACCCTAAAAATCTTCTGTGCTTTGCCTATTCATCTCTTTCCCCTCATCCCATAACAATCACTGATCTTTTTACTCTTTTTACTGTCTCCAAAGTTTTGCCTTTTCCAGAATGTCTTGTAGATAAAATTACATAGTTTGTAGACTTTTCCAATTGGCTCTTTCACTTAGCATTATGCATTTAAGGTTCTTCCATATCTTTTATTTTTACGGCTCAATAGCTCGTTTCTTTTTAGTGTCGAATAATATTTCATTTTTTGAATGTACCACAGTTTATTTATCCATTTACCTATGTAAGGACATCTTAGTTGCTACCAAGTTTTAGTAATTATGAAAAAAGCTGCCATAAATATCTGTGTGTGTGCAGGTTTCTGCGTGGACAAAAGTTTTCAACTCCTTTGAGTAAATACCGAGGAGCATGATTGCTGTATAATATGGTAAGAGTAACTGCAGTTTTCTAAGAAACTGACAAAATATCTTCCATACTAGCTGTACCATTTTGCATTCCCACAAACAATGAATGAGAATTCCTGTTGCTCCACATATTTTTTAGCACTGTGGGTTGCCAGTGTTCTGGAGTTTGGTCATTCTAATGGCTGTGTAGGCTCATTGTTTTAATTTGTATTTCCCTGATGACACATGATATGAAGCATATTTTCATGTGCTTAATTGCCATATATATATCTTCTTTGGTTATCTATTCAAGTCTTTGGCCCATTTTATGAGCTGTTTGTTTTCTTATTGTTGAGTTTTAAAAGTTCATTGCATATTTAGGATACGTAAAGATGTCCTTTATCAGATGTGTCTTTTGCAAATATTTTCTCCCATTCTGAGTCTTGTCTTCTCATCCTGTTGACAGTGTCTTTCACAGAGCAGAAGTGTGTATATATATATATATATATATATTTTTTTTTTTTTTTTTTTTTTTTTTTTTTTTTTTCCTTTGGCCATGCTGCATGGCCAACAGGATCTTAATTCCCCAACCAGGAATTTAACCCGGTCCCACAGCAGTGAAAGTGCTAAGTCCTAACCACTCGCCCACTAGGGAATTCCTGAAAGTATTTTTTTAATGAAATCCAGCTTACAAATGATTTATTTCATGGATTATACCTTTGGTATTATATCAAAAAAGACAACACTATATCCCAGGCAATTTAGATTTTCTCATATGAGTTATCACCTAAGTTATCTTCCAGGAGTTTTATAGTTGTGTATTTTACATTTAGGTCTGTGATCCATTTAGAGTCAATTTTTATGAACAGTGTAAGGTCTGCATCTAAATTAATTTTTTGGAAGTTTTCCATTTAGTCTACCACTATTTGTTGAAGAGACCATCTCTGTTTGCTCTGTTGTCAAAATAAGTTGACTCTGTTTGTAGGAGTCTATTTCTGGGCTCTATAATTTGTTCCATTGATCCTTCACAAATGCCACACCATCTTAATTACTGTCACTTTATAGTAAATCTTGAATTCAGGTAGTGTCAGTCCACCAATTTCTTTTTCTCCTTCAATATTTTGTTGCCCATTCTGGATCTTTTACCTCTCTATATAAGCTTTAGAATCGGTTTATCATATTCACTTAAAAATACTTGCTGGAATTTTGATTGAGATTGCATTGAATCTACAGATCAAGTGGGGAATAAATGACATCTTGACAATATTGTGTCTTACTATGAACATGGAATATTTCTTCATTTATTTAGTTCTTTGTTTTTGTTCATCAAATGTTTATAGTTTTCATCTCTATTTTATTTATTTCCTCTCTAATCTTTATTATTTCATTCCTTGCTCTGAGATTAGGCTGTGTTTGTTCTTCTTTTTCTAATTCTTTTAGCTGGTAGGTTAGTTTGTTTGATATTTTTCTTGTTTCTTGAGGAGGCCTGTGTTGCTATGAACTTCCCTCTTAAAACCGCTTTTGCTCCATCACAGAGATTTTGGAGTGTTGCATTTCCATTTTCATTTGTCTCTAGGTGTTTTCTGATTTCCTCTTTGATTTCATGGTTGGCCCATTGGTTTAATAGCATGTTGTTTAGTCACCACATGTTTGTGTTTTTCCTCATTTTTCCTTTTTGTAATAGATTTCTAGTTTCATACTGTTTTGGTCAGAAAAAAATGCTTGTTATAATTTCCATCCTCTTAAACTTGTTGAGACTTGTTTTGTGACCTAGTATGTGATCAAGCCTGTAGAACATTGAAATGAATGTACGCTTGAAATGAATGTGTGCTCTACATTTTTTTTGGATATCATGTCCTATACATATCACTTAAGTCCAACTGGTCTATTGTGTCATTTAAGACCACTGTTGCTTAATGATTGTCTTTCAAGATGATCTGTTGATTGATGTCAATGTGCTGTTAAAGTCCCCTACTATTGTTCTATTATTGTCAATTTATTCCCTTATGTCTGTTAGTATTTGCTTTATATATTTAGGTACTCCTGTATTGGGTGCTTTTATGTTAACAAGTGTAATATCCTCTTCTTGTATTGATCTTTTTATCAATATATAATGCCCTTCTTTGTCTTTTGTTATAGCCTTTGTTTTAAAGGATCATTTCACAGGGCACAGAATTCTAGGTTGGCGGGTTATTTCTCTCAATATTTCGAATATTTTACTCACCTCTTTTCTTTCTTGCATGCTTTCTGAGGAGAAGTCAGATGTAATTCTTATATTTGTTTGTCTATAGGTAAGGTGCTTTTTTTACCCCCCGCTGACATCTTTCAGGATTGTTTATCTTTGTTTTTCTGTAGTTTGAAGATGATATACTTTGTTGTAGTTTGTGGGCATTTTCCTACTTTGTGTTCACTGAACTTCTTGGATCTTTGGTTTGGTATGTGACATTAATTTGGGAGAAATTCTCAGTCATTATTGATTTAAATATTACTTCTGTTCCTTTCTCTCTTTCTTGTCCTTCTGGTATTCCCATTACATGTACAGTACAACTTTTGTAGTTGTCCCAAGGTCTTTAAATACTATGTTTATTTTTTTTCAGTCTTTGTTCTCTTTGCTCTTTGGTTTATGAGGATTCTATTCATGTGTGATCTAGTGCAGAAATTTTATATCTCATCTGTGTCCAGTCTACTAATGAACACTTCAAAGGCATTCTTCATTTCTTTTAGAGGTTTTTTTTTTTTAAAAAAACTCTAGCATTTATTTTTTGTTCTTTCTTAAGATGTTCATCTCTCTACTTACATTGTTTATCTTTTCTTGCGTGCTGTCTGCTTTATCCATGAGAGTCCTTAGCATATCAATTATAATCGTGTTAAATTCCTGGTCTAATAATCCAACACCACTGACATGTCTGGTTCTGGTGCTTGTTCCATCTCTTCAAATTGCATTTTTACCTTCTGTTATGCCTCGTAATTTTTTCTTGGTAGATGGAAATGAAGTACCAGGTTAAAGGAATTGCTGTAAAGAAGCTTTTAGTTATGTGGCATTGAAGTCTGAGGGGAAAGGAAGCTTTCTATAGTTAGTTCTGTGATTAAATCTCAGTCTTTTATTGAGACTGTGCCCTTGGAATATGAACTTTATAAGTGTTTCTCATTTTTTCTCTCCCTTATAGATTGGATAGGATGGCTAGCATGAGATGGAATTTGGTAATTCCCTTCCCCAGGTCACTCAGGCTCTGGCAATTTAGGCTTTTCTTAATTACTTTTCCTGGAAGGCAGGCCTTGTTAAGAACAGAATGGTTTCTTGCTCATACATTGGCTGGAAGACTAGGGGGTTTTTCTCTGATGTTTACTGTGGGACCCTGGTAAAGCTCCTGGAGGTAAGTCTCACAGTATGGTGGGGGTCCCCTAATAACTGGGTCCCCCTGGAGTTTTTAATTTTCAGACTTGTCTTCCCTGAGCCTCCAGCAATTCTTGAATTACAGTTCATGTTCCTAGCTAGGCACAGTCCTTGTGGGGGTTTCTGCTTATGAGTCTGCTCTGGTGAAACTTGATTCCCTTTATTTGCCTATCTCTCCAATCTTGAGAGCAGGACTTTGCCCTGTGTCTATGTCTTTCTTATGGATCCCAAAAGATTTATTGATTTTTCAGTTTCTTCACTTTTTTACTTGTTAGGATGCGGCAAAAAAGAAAAAAATCCTACAATACAATAAAATTTGACACAAATATGAAAATGTCTGATGAAAAATACCTATATCCCTTTGCCAAGAAGAATTGTCTTCCAAACTTTACTAGAATGCTATGTAGTATGTTTTATAAAATATTTTTGTAAGTGACCATTTTCTAAGGCCTCATAATTAGAAACCTGGCACAAAATAATGATTACAGAAAGGCAAAGAAAGAATACATCATAAGACTAGATTGGGTTGGATTGGGCCTATTCTGCTCATTCATGGCACTAAGAAAAGGAGGCCACTTATTAATGATTATATTGTCATGTATTTTGTGTTAATATTGTATCTTATTTATTTTACAAAAGAAAAATATTCTATACTCCCTACACAATTTGCTGAGTCTGTGCCAAGGAACTGAATACTCAGTCTAAACTAAACAGAAAAATGACTTAGGGAGAAAATGTAAGATAATAGGAAAGGTTAATTCATGACTAATTCCTGAACTTTTACTAAATCCCTCTGTCTCAATCACTATGTAGGTATTATGGATACAAATGGAAGAATTAGACTTTGTGATTCTCTCTTGTCTTCTAGATGTTATCTAAAACTGTACCCCAGTGATGAATTATTTTCAGTTTGTGCAACTAACATGTTGTATGATGCATCTCTCTTGTATTACAAATCTCTTCAGCCTTCTAGGATTAACTTCTTACACCATCCTGCGTGTAAATGTTTTATGATTTTTATCCATTAGCCATGGCAGAGTCTTTTTGTCTGTTTCAGAAGAGCCCTATTATACCACCAGCTGGAAACCTTCACATTTGCCTATTTTTCAACCAGTCGTGCATAATTCTAATCTCCCAGCATCTACCCTATAACCTTGAAGCCAAGTTGGCGATATTTCGTAAGGAACCATGTAGAGAGATTTAATACTAAAGTGACCATGAAAAATGATGCATGTACTACCAATTTAAATGCTGCACTTTATGAGTACAGTTTGAAGGGGAAAATTATACATAGTTACAATGAACTCTGAAACTTCTTGGAAGAAGAAATTATATTGTAAAAATACCAGTCAGTTATTTAAAAGATCATAAAAGGCAGTACGTTTATCTGCATTAATAATTGACTAAACACTATGTAAAAATTGACTATGTTGTAGAATTTTATTTAATTTTATTCAGTGTGAATTTGGGTACTACATTTTACTATACTTAATTTCAAGTACTTTATAATAAAGAGAAAGTGTTTGTTTTTTGCTATAAGATTCTCAATGAAGAAGAAGAACTGCATACATTGATATAAAAAAGCAACGTATTCATTTATTCACTCGTGAATTTATCCAATATTATTAAGCAGCACCTCTCCCTCTGAGGAACCCTGCAAATTTTTGTGATTCAAAGATGGCTAACACAGGCTTATTTGCTCAATACCTGCTTTCAAAGGGGTTTCATAGAATTGCTATTTCTTTGAAAATAAATAATAATTTCCACTTTTCTTAGTTGAAAAGAGCTAAAAAAAACATGGTAATTTTATATTAGTACCACTTATGTCATTTTCTATCTTGATGATTGAGCAAGTCAGGTAACCTTTCTGTTACTAGGTCTCCTCATTTGTTTATTCTTTATCAATCCATTTTAGATATCTGAAATATGCCAGGCCCTGTGTTCAGCACAATTTGTATGAATTACTGCATGAAATATTCTTATCAACAAAGAAAATAAATATTTCTTTCTCATTTTCAATTAAGGAAATTATAATACAGAAATTAAATTCATTGTGTAAAATTATTCAGGCTAAGAAACATTAGAGCTAGGATTTAGGCCATGGTGATCTGGCTAAGGTAAAGCTCAAATTCTTCATTTTAGACAACCCTGCTTTCTCTGGTGATATTGGGACTTCTACTTCAGAGTGTTGTGAGGATTCTTCAGCAACTGAGAAAATGTCTCTAAATTCTCTTGAATTTATAGATGTCTACAAATGTAAAGCATATATTTATAATCTACTTAAGTTTACTGTTTCTCCCAAAAACATTATAAACTTGAATATAAGTTTGTATTCCTTTTAAAATTTTTTCTTTGATTTGCTTTGAGATAATTTCATCTATATGGCTCTATGAATCAGTTACACAAATAATGAAAAAATATAAATATACATAAATGCAAATTTGGCAAATGAAATCATATGATACTCAAAAATGTTTTAATTTTCCCCTCTTATTTAAAATGATAAGAAAAGAGAGGAAAAGGAAGTAACAGATATTTTAAAACATTAAAAACTGCAGGACTTCCCTGGTGGTGCAGTGGTTAAGAATCTGCCTGCCAATGCAGGGGAACCGGTTCAAGCCCTGGTCCGAGAAGATCCCACATGCTGCAGAGCAACTAAGCCCATGTGCCACAACTACTGAAGCCTGCATGCCTAGAGCCCATGCTCCGCAACAAGAGAAGACACTGCAATGAGAAGCCCGCTCACCGCAATGAAGAGTAGCCCCCGCTTGCTGCAACTAGAGAAAGCCCACGCACAACAATGAAGACCCAACACGGTCAAAAATAAATAAATAAATTTTAAAAACTACAGTATTTTCTTTATTTCAGTTCCAAATCATTGATTACACACAATGTCAAAATAAATTTGTCGAGTCAGTATTAACTTTCTTTTATCTGAGACTGTCCATTTCCCTTTCATGTTTTGTGAGCTGTAGAATTCACTATTGGTAATTATCTTCTTTCAGCACTTTCTTCTGGCCTCCATGGTTTCAAATGGGAAATCAGTGGTTATTTGAATTGGTATTCCTATTAAAGGGAATAAATAACTTCTCTCTGGCTGCTTCCAATTTATTTATCTTTTTATTTTTTTCTTTTAAAAGTTGACTTTTGATGTGTCCTGAAGCGGATTTCTTTGGGATTATACTGTTTGGGTTCACTCAGCTGCTTGGATCTATAGGTTTGTGTCTTTTCCCAAATTTGGGAAGTTTCAGACATTATCTCTTCAAATACTCTTTCAGCCACACTCCCTTTTTCCTCTTCTCTGAGACTCCAGTGATACAAATGTCAGACCTTCTGTAATGATCCGTGATATCTAAGGCTTTTGTTCTTTTATCTTTTACTCTATTTTCTGTCTGTTTAGATTTGCTGAATTTTGTTCTTCCCTTAAGTTCACTAATCCTCTCTTCTGATATTTGCACTCTAGCCCATCCAACATGTGTTGCTTTTTCTGTTATTGTATTTTTCACTTCTATAATTACCATTTGTGTCTTTTTTATGACACATTGCTAAGATTTTCCATCATTCTCATTTGTTTCAAGAAAATATGTATTTGATTGCTGAAGTATTCTTATGATACCTGCTTTAAATTCTTTGTCAGATAATTCTACCTTCAGATATATCTCAATATTGGCATCAGTTGAATGTCTTTTCTGATTTAAGCTGTGCTGTTTTGGTTCTTGGTATGACAGGTGATTGTAACCCAAACATTTTTTCTATTATGTTAGGAGATTCTGGGTCCTATTTAAATATATATATATCTATATATATATATAGATATTTTAGCAGTCAGTTACCCTGCTGAGGTTCAGCACTTGGGTCTTAGCTTACTTTTCTGGGCTGTGGTTCCAATGACAGTTTAATTTTTGGAGACTTTGTTGTGTTATTCTAGTCTGATTAGTTTATCTTGTACCTCTGGGGCTCCCAGGTGTGGCCTGAGGGGACAGAAAATGTTCCTCCAGCCCAGGGGCTGTCTGATGTTTCTGTGTGTAGAGTGTGTTGAGACCTCTCTTATCAGTGCCCTACATCTGCCAGATGTCTCTGAGCAATCAGGAGAGTCTTGTCCTGCAGGAATAAAATGGCTTCCCACACTAAGACTGTAACTGGATTCTGCCTGCTTGCCCCCTGAAAAAGGAAGGACATTGAGGTGATACAAAATAGGTTGCCTGGACCAGTTTGCTTAGTGTAGTTTGGTCTCTCCTGCCAGCTCTGCCTGCTATGGTCCATATCTCTCAGTGTCTCTTACATTTTTAGCAGGTTTATAGTATTGATTAGTGAGGAGGAGCAAGGAGATATAGGTCTACACCATCTTGTTTGAAATGGAATCCAATATTAATTTTCCTACTCATCAGAGATTATAAATTCAGGAAAACATATCATGTAACAATTATTAAACTTCTTTCTATGTATTTTAAGAGTGTTTGTTGTTATTGTTGTCATTTTACTGAGGATAAATATTCATACAAAATAAATACAACATCTACAGATTTCTTAATGTTGTACCAATTCTCTTTCTCCAATGTATTATTTTTAGCCTTGCTCATTTTAGGAAACTCTAGCCCCGACTTTGAATAAATTACATAATAAAACAGAATAGTTGTGAGGATTAAATGAGTTAAGCTATGTTAAAAACCTGGAACCTTACCTAACAGAGACTCTACCTGTCTGTCTGTCTGTCTGTCTGTCTATCTATCTATCTATCTATCTATCTATCTATCTATCTCTCTAAATATTAAAAAACACTTTATTGAGATACGATTGACAACAAAAAAGCTGTACATTTTGAATGTATACAATTTGATGTTTAAAGTGTACACACACAAAACCATCACCACAATCAGTGCCGTAAATGTATCTAGTGTTTCCAAAAGTTTCCTGTATTTATTTACTTGGTGAGAATGTTTAACATAATATCTACATTCTAGGCAAATTTTTAAGTACTAAATCCAGTATTATTAACTATAGGTTGTATGCTATACAGTAGATTTCTAGGACTAATTCATCTTGCTTAACTCATACATTATACCCTTTGACTAACACCTCCCATTTCCCCTTCTCCCCAATTCCTCGTAACCACCATTTTACTCTGCTTCTATGAGTTTGACTATTTTAGAATTCTCATATAAGTGAGATTCTCTAGTATTTGTACTTCTGTGTCTGGCTTATTTCAGTTGGCATAATGTCCTCCAAGTTCACCCTTGTTGTTGCAAATGGTGGGATTTACTTCATTTTAAAAGCTCAATAATATTCCATTGCAAGTAAGTACAATATTTTCTTTGTTCACTTATCTGTCGTTGGGCATTTCGGTTGCTTCCATATCTTGGCTAATGTGAATAGTGTTGCAGCAAACATGGGAATGCAGGTATCTCTTCGAGGTTTGGATTTTGTTTCCTTTGGATATATACCCAAAAGTGTGATTACTAGATCATAACTCTGTGTTTAATTTTATATTGCCCCAAATAAGATAGTCTTAGAATGGACAGTGGGTAAACATCTATTGCCTGCGGGGAAATTTACTGGGAGAAAAGAAAGAAACTCAGTTTTTATCTTCTTTGAACTATCAGCAACGTTTGAAATTTTTGAGCATCGTTTTTGCCTTGAAATGCTTTCTACACTTGGCTACCATCATACCACACTCCCTTTATTCTATTTTCTTTACCATCGTCCACTCTTCAGGATCCTTTGCTGGTTCCTTCTAATTTCCCTCATTTGGCTATTCCTATGACTTCTCCCTGCCTTCCTTTTAAACTCCATTTCGCTTTGTTGGTAATTTCATTCAAAATCCAGGCTTTAAATAGTGTGTATTTCTACGTGTCTGACAATTATACCTTTATTCCAGAGCTCTTCTTTGTATTCCTGACTTGCATTTCTTATTGAATACCAAACATCTCCTTTTGAATGTCATATGTGTAACTGATAAAATACTGAGTTTATGAACTTTTTCCCAAATTTGTTCTTTCCAAAATCATTTCCGTCTAATTTAGTGGAAACTCAGATATTCTTAATACTCAGGAGATCAAACGGGCAAAAAAATAAATAAAATCAGCATCACTTCCTTTCTCTCTCTCACTCTCCTCACTTATTAGTCAGCAAGTTCTAGAAGATTTAATCTATATCCAGAATCCTCATCACTAACACTGCCACTGTCATGGTCCAATCCACTATCTAGCTCCTGGATTGTTATGGTAAACTAACCTCCAGTTGTTTCCACAACACAACAATTTTCAACGTAATAGAACAAATCACTTCTCTGCCCTAAACTAACAGCTTTCATCACACTAAGCTTGCACCAAAGTCATTACAGTGGCTCCAACTCTTTTTATGGTCTTTGCCACCTCACCATTTCACCTCTTC
The DNA here is from genome assembly GCF_009873245.2 of Balaenoptera musculus. Classification (NCBI taxonomy): domain Eukaryota; kingdom Metazoa; phylum Chordata; class Mammalia; order Artiodactyla; family Balaenopteridae; genus Balaenoptera; species Balaenoptera musculus. Next base: position 54,812,686 of record NC_045790.1, on the reverse strand, counting down.
TCACTCTCCCTGTCAGTTACTCTGATCTTTTCAAACTGATCTCTATGTTCTCCTTGAAGCTCAGCAGGCAGACCCCAACACGATGTAACTGGTACTTACTCTTCCCTTCACGGATGCTACTTGCTCTGACATTTCACGGTTCCCTCCTTTACCTCCTCTTTGCTCTATTGTCTTGCTAGACCTTTGCTAAGTGTCCTATTTAGTGTCCTAGTTGTTCTGCATGCATGTTCTCTTCTTTATGATTCTCTGTGCCACTTTTTACTATTACAAAAGAGCATATATTTAATTTGTTTATGGGCTTATTAACTGTCTTCTGATATGAAAATCCAAGTTCCACAAAGGTGATCATGTTTGTCTTTTTCTTCATTCCCTAGTACTTAGACTATGTGTAACAAATACTCAATAAATATTTGTTGAATGTATGAAATGTTTAGAGCCTTCCAAGATATAAATAATATTATATGTTGTCATACTCTAATAAAATATCTGATTACTCTTTATTAATATTATTCCATGGTTACCTATAGCTTTTGGGTTCAGGTCAAATTTCAGAACTCTCAAGACCATTCATTTCTGATTCCTACCTAGTCACTTGACTCCACTTACTATTTCCTCTACACATACAGAGAATTACTTGCAATTTTCTCCAACTAGATCCTGTTATTTCACACTTTCTTGGCATTATTATATATACTATACATATATATTACATATATTTCCACCCCTTTGGGGAGGATAGCTAATCCCTCTTATGTTTTTAATAATAATTATAAAATATTTAATATATAAAATAATAATTAGGATGTATGACATGTTTAAAGGAGATTAATAAAATGAATTTCCAGTTATACACCACTCAGGTTAAGAAATGGACTATATCCCTTAGCTTGCGAGCCCTTCTCGGTCCCTCTCAGATCACATCCATTCTATTCCCTGCTTCACCCCTTCTCAGTGATAAAATAATCCTTAATTCTTTGTTAAGCACTCTCTTGCTCTATGTTTAAATAGTTTTGCCAAATAGGTATTTAGGCTTAAGTAATGTATATTTTAGATTTTCTTGTTTTAAAACTTTAAAAATATGGAACTGCATGATCTACCTGGGAACTCTTTGAATGTGAGGGAGAAATAGATATAGATCAAGAGAAAGGAAAAACAAGGAGTGTGCTAAAGGTGGTATGATAAGATAGGATGAGCCTAAAGGAATATGGTCATTTACAAAGGAAAGGAAACAGAATAATCTGAACATGCTAATGGAGAATGGTCAAGACAACTGAGCCAGTAACCATCCCCTTCTTACAACAGGTTTTGCAGCTGGCTCCTCTTTTCCTCCTAGTCATTTAGTCAAGATAATCTTTCTGAGCTTGGATTTAGCTTCATTCTGTCTTCCCTGTTTCCTGTTTCTGACCTTTGACTCTAGATTCCATTCTTGTCCTCTTTCTCTTTGTACATAATAGTTTGGATGTTCCATTGTTTTTCATGCTTACCTTGGAGAGTGGGCAGCTGTCACACTTTCTCCGTGCTCATGTTTATTGTGTTAATCTCACCCACTTCTAACCAAACTATCCAAAACCTTCAGTCTGTGCCAGAATCCCAAGCATTTCCAATTACCCTGTAAAAGAGGGTTAGCTACACTATGCAAACGTACATCCTCAGTCTTCTCAAACTGAGTTACAGTAAGAAATGATTATAATTTTGACTGACTTATTTATCTTTGTTTCAAGATTGCAAACTAACAAACTCCGACCACCACTGCCCGACCACCACCACCAATACTGGTTCATTGTTTGCCTCGTAGTTGCTTCTCAATAAATGCTCACTACATGAATAAAGGAATAAATGAATGGATGCCAGTTGCAAAATATTACAACTCAAACAGATGTAGGTTAACTGTTCAAAGAGTTGAAGTTGCATTCCTAGATTCACATCACAGATCCTTTGCTTTCTGGCTCTGTGACCTTGGACAAGTTACTTATTGTCCCTGAATCCACTCATCTGTAAAATGAGAGATAATAACAGACCTACCTCATTGAATTGTTATGAAAATTGGACGAGTACAGTGCCTGGTACAAAGTTAGTAAAAAATATATATGTGTCTGTGTTTTCTCTATTTATCTATCTATGTATCTATTTTTTAAATTATTTATTTACTATAAGAAGCTATTACATGGAATGGAATATAAGTAAATCTGCTGGGGGATCTATTTTTAAATGTCACCTTTTAAAAACTAATTTGCTTGTATTCATTTGTTTTCCTTGAGTGCAAAGAAATGTTCCATCTATCTGGATTCTTAACATACCTCTGCCAAATTAATTAGAAGAGATGTACCCTTCACTACGTTAATAATAGAAAGTCACACTATAGATATTTGAACAACCTTATTATTGCCTTACCTTTATTCCTTGAAATAGGCAGCAGAGTGTCTATTATACACAGAAAGAGGTTCCTTTGAAACATAACTGTGGAAAAATTTTTCCTATTTTGTATTTGCAAGAGATGTCTATTTCCTTCCTGAACACCACTTTTTCATCTGGCAGCCAGAAAAGGCTTACTGCAGTACTGTATTTAAGCTTTTGGTCTGGTTCTGCATAATCTAATTTTTATACACTCTGCACAAATTGTAGCCACTTCATCAATGTCTTATTATTTTTTCTCTTAACAGTGCAATGACAGTGATTAATTTCTAAAGACTGGTAAACAAAAACCTTACCTTGGAAGTGATTAAAACTGAGCTGCATACTGTGTGAGGGCTAACAAATTTATACACATGCTAATACACCACACTCACTCTATGAATAGAGTAATATATATGACTAAATATTCCTATAAAAAGGAAACAAGATAATATACTCCACTACATTTTGATAAATATATTCCCTATACCTGGTTACATTTTAATTGTTATAGATGTTACTGGCTATAAATGAGAATGTTAATGAATTCTAAAGTAAGGATTTCAATATCAAATGAAGTGGAAAGGATTTACTCTTTAGAGTTTTATTATAAAATGCTTATTTATTTTCCATTCTATGTTTTACTAAATCTATCTCTGTAATAAAATCAGAGTTGGACTATTTTGTCACAGGCAAATCAAGTCATGAACAAAATTGGCAATTTCTTTACCTTGTCGCAAAGATATTTTTCTTAGTTATTTTTGTGTTTTATAAATAGCTCTTAATTAGACCTTTGAAATCAGCAATGAAAACCAAACAGCATTTTTTCCCCTACCTGATGGGTTTTTGTATATGAATCTAACTCATCATATATTAAATAACAAAACAAGAGCATTCTGAGATTCCTTTATAGCCAGGAGATGTGTACTGATAAAACTAAGAGAACAGAGGTGCTGTGCAGAAAGGGATTCATTTTCAGTTTAAACTCTATGCAATGAGGAATAAAGAGGAGAGAGAGAGGGGGAAAGAGAGAAGCTGCTACTGAAGACCAAGAACTCTATAAATGACAAGGTGTAGCCAAAATGAATTTTATATACAGACACTGAAAATAATCCCAAATCTTCTCCAGGATGTCAAATTAAAACTAGGTAGGAAATCTAAATTTTGAACAAAATATTGCAAAATACTTAAAAAGTTGGAAGATGGAATTTTAGGTCCAATGATAAATATATTAAATCCCACCTCACAGTAATAACATTAAATGTAAATGGACTAAGCACTCCAATTAAAACACAAATATAATCAAAATGGATTAAACTACATGATCTGACTATGTGCAGGCCACAAGAAACACATTTGGATTCAAAAACACAATAGCTTGGAAAAAATGAATAAAAAAAGATAAACGTTGGAAAGAGTGGCTCTACATATATCAGGTAAAATAGACTATAAAACATAAAAAGGTTATGAGAGACAAAGGAGAACATTTAGTAATAGTAAAAGAGTCAATTTATCAAAAAATAATTTTAAACATATGTGCACTGATAAACAGAGCTGTCAAATAAAGTAAAAGCTGATTGGAATTGAAGAGAGAAAGATACTATTCAACAATAATAGTTGGAAAAGTCAGTATTCTAATTCCAATAATGGTTAGAACAAGTAAACAGAAGATCAACAAGGAAATAGAAGACTTGAACAACATTGCAAACTAAGTAAACATAGCCGACATATGTGGAACACGCCACCCACCCAACAAGAGCAGAAGACACATTCTTCTCAAGTGTGCATGGAACACATGCCAAGATAGACCATATGTTAGTTCACAAAGACACATCTCAATAAATGTAAAAAGACAAATTATACAAAGTATGTTCTTCAACCACAATAAAATGAAACTAAAACTCAATAACAAAAGGAAATGTGTAAATTTACAGATATTTGAAAGTTAAACAACACCATCCAAAATAAGAAACGGATCAAAGAAGAAATCATAATGGACATTGGAAAGATAATTTAACATGAGTGAAAACTATAAAAAAATACCAAAATTTATGAGATGTAGCAGAAGAAGTTCTTGGAGGGAAACCCAGAGCTGTAAATGACAATAGTTAAAAAAAGATCTCTGATAAATTAATAACCTAAACTTTTACCTTAAGAAAATAAAAAATAATAAAGTAAGCAATAATGAAACATTTCTAGAAAATCCATAATGCATTTGAAAAGAATCTCCAATACAACAATAATAAAACAACCAATAAATTGAGTTACCTAGAATCAGAATTTAATATCTAGCTGTAATATTTAAAATTTTTTCCTCAGGATCTAGCTTATAAACTTGGGTAGGTATAAAATGACTGAGATTCTTACACAAAAAAGAAACTATTTTAAATAGAAAAATGGTAAAACAAATTACTATTTCAGTTATGGAAATTTGTTAGATATTAAGAGGAAAAGGCTAAAGAAATTTTGCATAAAATGGTCTTTTATTAAGCCAACAAACGATGATAAAATATCTTCATAACAATATCTAATATTAATTATGTGAGATGAGACATTGCTCAATTAATATTTCAGATAACTCTTATCTCCAAAGGCCTTCAAATTTACAACAATAAATTGTCATTCTATAGCCTAAAACATTCAAATTTGTGGGGTTTTTAATATTTGTCAAGAAGAATCTTATTTAAATATTTAAATTTTGTTTCTATCACAATGTACATTTCTCCAAAAATTTCAGGTTAAAGTTTGAAATTAGGAATATTTTAAGAGAAGAACTTAATGTTTCTTTTAATTAATCATATAACTGTATGATACAGATTAAAAATACTCGTGTGCTGTTTTCTTTAGCAGATTCTGTGGAAAATATTATGGATACTGTTGTTTGTATCATTCAGTATTTATGTACAAAGACTATGGATCATTGCGAGCTTATGGAACTGCTTAAAGAAATAGAAGACAATTAATTTAACAATTTAGTGTTCTTTGCCATATGCATCATTTATGTTCTGGAAATGAATTACTGTACTCTTAAAGTCTGTTTAAGTTTACCTTGAAAGAAAAGGAATGCATGTAAGGGAATATTCAGTAATGAAAGGAAAAAAAATTTGGCAGTGCAATTTACGTTTGCTCCATGTCTTCATCCTGTTTATGAATGAGCTAAATATAAAACTATAGAAATGGAAAAACCTTATGTGATGTAACTTTAAAAATTTAAGTTGAAATTAAAGATTTTATAAGGCAAGAATATAAAAATTATACATTTATAGTGAATCAATATCAACAATATTATTTAAGTTGGCTTCAAAAACTAAAAGAAAAATTTAAAGAACATATTGATATTTAAAATTTAAAGTTGCATTTCAATTTATTGAAGACTTTTGAATTTGATGTTAATAAAAATAGTAGACAAACATGATGGTAAATTTTATTATCTTGGACAAATATAACACTGAAATTTTGAAATTCAAATGTAGATGTAATTATTTAAAACATAACTTTTAATATTCAATTCAATTATTAAATAGCCATTGAAAATTTTGTGTACAAAGTGTGATGTGCTGTAAGTGTAAAATGCATGCCAGGTTTCAAAAATGTATCCCTATAAAAATGTAAAAAAATCATTATTAATTTTATACATGTAGAAATGATATTATTTTGGACTATTGGATTGAATAAAACATATTAATTTCATATTTTTCTTTTCAGTTTTTTTAAGATGGCAACTAGAGAATTTAATATTTCAAATGTGCCCTGCAATATATTGGACAGCACTGGTGTAAGAGATGCATTTTCTTTCTTTTCTAAAAATTATTTATGCATTATTGATTTTTATCTTAAGTATCACTCATGTTCTCAATTATTTCTTAAAGATTATCAATGACATTTTGGTAAATTTCTCTATACATTGTCCCACCTGGACCTGAAGGACAGAAATTACCTAGAAAAGTTGACTTACATTATAGGATCATTTCAAGCGTTCTCAACATTGATTTTCTCAAAAAGATGTTAATTCTATTATTTTAAATATCCTTGGTTATTCTCCTTGACAAATAAATCCTCAAAATGGGAGGAGGCAATTTACAGTCATTTATCTGTTATAAAACTCCATGAACTTTTCTGTTTTCCTTGTTGCTCTGAACAGAACATTAAAAGAATTTGTTGTTTTTATTATTAGGTTTTTCCACAAGCCTCTTCCTTTAGGCTTCTTGATGCAATTTAGATAAGCCTATAACATTCATATTGGTCCTTTGTCAATGATCCTCCTTCAATTTGGGGATATGTAATTGTGTTGTTTACTTCTGAGTTTTTCATATCTGGTTTATAAAACACTGCTTACAGTTTTAGAGCTCTCAAATAGTACTCAAAAGTGTATATGAGCTTAACGGAAAACTCCTGGGTCAGCTAGGGACAGACTTTCCAGTAAGCTGCAAGCAATGTTGTTAGCTGATAGCCTCTAGCTATTATTATCTTCAATATCTTCATACATTTCTACCCTGTGATGGTTGGTTTTTGTCATCTTGTCTAGGCCATAGTATCAAATATCAACCTAGGTGTTGCTGTGAAGGTATTCTGTAGCTGTGCTTAACATCTGCAATCAGGTTACTTTATGTAAAGGACATGACACTCCATAATGAGCTTAGGCATTATCTAATCAGTTGAAAGCCTCAAAGGGTACTAACTAGGTTTACCAGAGAAGAAGTTCTTTTTCAAGGTTTCAGCATCAGTTGCTGGATTTCCAGCTGGATGGCCTGCCCTATAGATTTTGAACATGACAGACTCCAAAACCGTATAAACTGGTTTCTTAGCATCAATCAATCAATCAATCAATCAATCAATCAATCATGCACCTATATAATATATATTGTAGTAATATATATTCTAAAATATGTTCATATGTATATCCTATTCTTTTTCTCTGAAGAATCCTGAATGAACTATGCCCCCTTAGAAATAAAGGTATTTAATTTGTTCTCCTTTTGGTAAGAGAAGATGCAAATTAGAAATGTGGATTGTCATATAATATTACAGTTATTTGTGGTTTGAAACATTTTTTGGTTCTTAAAATGATTTTGTTATATCAAAGCCTTGAAATAATGTCTGTATAAGATTTCTTAAGAGCAGTACTTGGGAAATATGAGATTATACATAAAAAATACTTGCTTTACAAAAACGATGCTGAAACCTTTCAATATAACAGAACGTTTTTGGAATGAGGTAAACTTGGTGCCATAATATGGTATTCTTTCTTTTATGATAGAATTTATTCTTTCATTTTTGGCATTGAAATATGCAAAAGCCCACACTTGATTGTCTTAAGTTTTCAAATTAGAAATTGCTGTTGTCTCAGTCAAGAACCTGGTGAAGCACAGCCATCATGTCAAGATTCGACATGCTAAAATTTTGAAATGCAATTCAGACTCTCCATTGAATCATAGGTTTCTCTCTAGATGTTTAACATGGTGTGTGGAGCACAGAGCAGTGGGATGTTTGCATCTGCGTGTTTGTTTGTGTTCTGAACAAGGCTGGCAACAATGTTCTACCAGCAGAAAATGACAACTAAATTGATTTTCAAAGAGTAAATGAAGAATAAGTACCTAAATCAACACATGGTAAAGAAAATATGGGACAGGTTTATTCTGGTGTCAAAAATCTTTGAAGTGAAACATAAAATTATAAATGAAATCTGACTAAATACTAGGATTGAGGCTCATAAAATGAGAAAACTGAAGCAAAGGGAGTCTCTGGAAGATTGGCATGAACAGGCTGAAATGGAGTGGAATCTAGCTTGGAGTTGATACTGATCTGTTCAGTTTCATGGGGATAATGTACTATTTCTGCTATAGAGTGGAAAAAAATTTAACAGTGGTAAGACAGCTTTGAGTTTAAGTGAGAGATGAGTGAGTGTCATCTCAAGGTTAATTTTCTGGGTAAGACACTGAGATTGCCTGTGTAGTAAGAGTTAACTCACCACTCTTGGAGTGCTCAAGCCCTGTATTTCAAATCAAAGCGCTAGCCTTCAACCAGCTCCTGTGAGATTAACTCTGAACTCTTGGAAAAGGGTCTGGTCAGACAAGAGAGTCTTTGTATACCTGAGACATTAGATCGCATCATATAGTTAATGCTGAATAATGTTACTTAGAGTGAACATCTGTTTTTGCTCACCTGGGGCCCTAGTACACTGTATCAGTTTGACCTTTGCAGGGTAGAGGGTTGAAGGCTAAGTAGCTAAGGTCAGTCGCATGGGCACTCCAAGACTTCATGAATAACATCCAACAACTATCCTGGACACAAAGGCTTGAGTGAGCTTCCCTGGTTGGAAACACTTTCTAAATGTTGACTCAATCATTTTTGAGAGAAGGAAGCACTGTCCACTGGAAGAAGACAACTGGAAACCCATGCCATGTTTCTCCTGGACTCCACCCTATGAAATCTTTATTTGTCTGTGTGCTGATTTTAATCTGTATTTCTTTGATGTGATAAACGATAACAGTGATAATAACATATCTTCTTTTCCAAGTTTCTGAGTTTTTCTGGCAAATCATGGGACCTGAGGATAGTCCTGAGGATCCCTCACATACTGCCTCAGTGGCACTATGATACCATAATATGAGGAAAAGAAAAAGAAAAGAGAAATCATGAAGCGTTCCACCTTGGTAGGGATAATCTGTTATCCATGGATTATTGGACCAGGAGCTGTGCCAGTTGCACTCAGAAAAGTTAGGATATTCTAGATAACACTACAAAGTGGTGTAGGCCACCAAGAACTAGGGTTCACTATTTAGCTATTTTTGAATAAATAAATAAATTTCAGGTCCAGAAGTCCCCTCCTTGATTCTATTGGATACCTTAATTACAAGCACCATTTATCAATTGCCTATTATGGATCAAAGATTAATTACCTATATTGTAATGACTTTGGTCCATTGACTTTTTCCCATTGCATTTTACCTCCCTTTGAGTTTCTCAGACTTTGATTCTTTAGCTGTCATCACCCTACCCCAATTTATAATGTAGTAAATAGGGGTTTTGTCTCTATATTCTAGATATAGAAGCTGAAGGACAAAAATGAAATGACTTGCCCTAAATTTCTTATATAGGTGGTATGTGACAGAGCAAGGGTTTGAAATCATGTTGTGCAAGTATGATTCTTGAAATTGTTTTCATGTTACACAACATGTACACAGCATGAAAATAAAAAAATTCCTTTTTTTCTTTTTTGTTCCCTTTTTCTTTTTGTGTTTTATAAGTTCCTTGTTGAAATGGTAGAACCTCAGTTGTAATTACAGTATCTTGATGTTTTAAGCTGTGACAGAGCTTGCTCAACTGTTTTAACATTGGAAAAAGCGCATTTCTGGGGACTAGGTGTAGTGGTGCTTTTTAAAATAAACTCTCTATGCTTACTCTTTATATTCTATTTTACTTGATTAATACTATTAAGTTATTCTTTCTATGGTCAGTATTCTTTTGCATCTTCCTAAATGGTTAAATCCTTTTTATGTAAACTATGGCTCCTTGCATGCCAATCCTTTCTCCTGTATTAATTTCTTCTTAAGAAACTACGTGGGTCAATAGTTCTTCCAAAAATTCTAATTAGAAACTCCCTCAATATGTCTTTCACAATATATAACTGGATATAATTTTAGATTAATTCTTATTTTATAGTTTGAAGTATTTTTTCATTGTCTTCTGACATCTGATTACTGATGAGGAGACTACTGACTTGAATAGCCCTGCCTTGTTATTTTTTTTTTTTAACATCTTTATTGGAGTATAATTGCTTTACAATGGTATGCTAGTTTCTGCTTTATAAGAAAGTGAATCAGCTATACATATATCCCCATATCTCCTCCCTCTTGCGTCTCCCTCCCACTCTCCCTATCCCACCCCTCTAGGTGGTCACAAAGCACTGAGCTGATCTCCTTGTGCTATGCGGCTGCTTCCCACTAGCTATCGATTTTACATTTGGTAGTGTATATATATCCATGCCGCTCTCTCACTTTGTCCCAGCTTACCCTTCCCCCTCCGCATGTCCTCAAGTCCATTCTCTAGTAGGTCTGCATCCTTATTCCCATCCTGCCCCTAGGTTCTTCATAACCTGTTTTTGGTTTTTTTTAGGACCCATATATATGTGTTAACATACGGTATTTGTTTTTCTCTTTCTGACTTACTTCACTCTGTATGACAGACTCTAGGTCCATCCACCTCACTGCAAATAACTCAATTTCGTTTCTTTTTATGGCTGAGTAATATTCCACTGTATATATATGCCACATCTTCTTTATCCATTCATCTGTTGATGGACACTTAGGTCGTTTCCATGTCCTGACTATTGTAAATAGAGCTGCAATGAACATTGTGGTGCATGACTCTTTGTAAATTACAGTTTTCTCAGGGTATATGCCCAGTAGTAGGATTGCTGGGTTGTATGGTAGTTCTATTTTTACGTTTTTAAGGAACCTCCATACTGTTCTCCATAGCGGCTGTATCAACGTACATTCCCACCAACAGTGCAAGAGGGTTCCCTTTTCTCCACACCCTCTCCAGCATTTATTGTTTGTAGATTTTTTGATGATGGCCATTCTGACTGGTGTGAGGTGATACCTCATTGCAGTTTTGATTTGCATTTCTCTAATGATTAGTGATGTTGAGTATCCTTTCATGTGTTTGTTGGCAATCTGTATATCTTCTTTGGAGAAATGTCTATTTAGGTCTTCTGCCCATTTTTGGATTGGGTTGTTTGTTTGTTTGATATTGAGCTGCCTGAGCTGCTTATAAATTTTGGAGATTAATCCTTTGTCAGTTGCTTCATTTGCAAATATTTTCTCCCATTCTGAGGGTTGTCTTTCACATGTGGTCACCTTATCTCTGATAAAGGAGGCAAGAATATACAATGGAGAAAAGACAGCCTCTTCAATAAGTGGTGCTGGGAAAACTGGACAGCTACATGTAAAAGAATGAAATTAGAACACTTCCTAACACCATAAACAAAAATAAACTCAAAATGGATTAAAGATCTAAATGTAAGGCCAGACACTATAAAACTCTTAGAGGAAAACATAGGCAGAACACTCTATGACATAAATCACAGCAAGATCCTTTTTGACCCACCTCCTAGAGAAATGGAAATAAAAACAAAAATAAACAAATGGGACCTAATGAAACTTAAAAGCTGTTGCACAGCAAAGGAATCCTTGTTATTTTAAAAAATATCTTCATTTCTATTTTAACTTTAATATGTCTCAGTGAAGATTAATGGTTTTTATGCTTTGTAGAACTAATTGTCCTCTATATTAAGATTTCATGTCCTTCTTCAGCCTTGGAACTTTCTGATATTATTTTTCTCCCACTTTTTGTTTTCTTCTTTCATAATTCTTGGTGGATGTGTTTTGGGAGTTCTTCTATCCCATCTATTTCAAATTTTCTATGTCTTTTACTTTCAGTGCTACATTGTAGGTAACTTCCTCAGACATATAATTCACTTTCAATTATTGCAAAATAATTAAAATAATTCCTAAATGATCCTAAATATTCCTAGTATTTTTCTAAGTATTAATGGAAATGTGGGTGTTTATGTTTTAATTTCATTGAGTGTATTTTATTTGATTATTAAATCTACATTTTTTTTAAATTTTATTGCATTTTTATTTATTTATTTATTTATTTATTTATTTTAAAATTTTTTTATATTTATTTTTGGCTGTGTTGGGTCTTCGTTTCTGTGCGAGGGCTCTCTCTAGTTGCGGCAAGTGGGGGCCACTCTTCATTGCGGTGCGCGGGCCTCTCACTGTCACGGCCTCTCTCGTTGTGGAGCACAGGCTCCAGACGCGCAGGCTCAGTACTTGTGGCACACGGGCCCAGTTGCTCCGCGGCATGTGGGATCTTCCCAGACCAGGGCTCGAACCCGTGTCCCCTGCATTGGCAGGCAGATTCTCAACCACTGCGCCACCAGGGAAGCCCTATTAAATCTACTTTTAAAGAATATTTGATATCTTATTTTTCTAGCTTTTTATCTCTTTATTATTTTAAATACTTTAAATGTGACTATTAAGCATACTATTACTATTTATATAGTCTGTAATATTCAGTTCTTCTTTGTGTGTGTGTGTGTGTTTGTGTGTGTGTGTGTGTGTGTGTATGTGAATGTGTACATGCTAACTAATCTTCATGATGTCTTGTTTCCCCAAATACTGCCTTGTTTAAAAGTTATGTCCTCCTCAGTGAGGTTGTTTTCTATGATAATGTAGAATATCATGGGTGGTGGAACTATTCCTTTAAAATATGTTAATGTTTGTCACTGCTAAGGCCATAAGAGTTTTCCTAGTTCTGAAGCCATTTTGAGGTAGGTTCCTCAATTTATGTGCCTGTGTACCACATTAGTGGTATTAATTGACTTTATAAAAAAGTATGGTGCAGTACTCAGTTTCCACATTGTCACTGGAGACTCCTGTTTTATTCAAGGACCCACATGCATCACAGGCCTCCTTTACACTTCCACTTGACAACTAGCAGGTATTTTCACTTACGGATCAGTGCTTTATGACTGTCAGCTATCTACAATTATCTCAGTTTTTACCTTTTTTATAAGTGTTAGAATCCAGACTTACTCCCCTCCATACTTCTGGGGTGTAAGTTCTCAAAGTGTGGTCTGGCATCTCTGGGTGTCCTTAGAGCCTTTCAGAGGGACTATGGAATCAAAACAGTATTCATTTATTCTCCTAGGAGTGTCAAGTAAGTTTCTTCATGGCGTGTGATACCGAAACAGATTGAATGAAAAAGGCAGATATGGGAATATGTCTGTAATCTATTAATCAATCAATATTATTGTTTTGAAAAATATAGTTATTAGTAATAAAATTTTATTTATGTTGACTTATTATGAATTAATTACTGCTATTTAAATTTGTAAATAAATTTTAAATTCTGTTTTCATTTCTAATAGAGTAAATATCAATCTAATCTAATAGAGTAAATAGTACTATTTACTCTAATAAAGTAAATATTAATCTAATATAATAAGTAAATAAACAATAGCTTTTTGAGATCTTTATTAATTTTTAAGAGTATATGGTTTTAAGACCAAAGTGTAGGAGAACCACTGCTCTGGGGCATTAAACCCTAGCCATTAAAGATCCTACCTGGTTCTAATTATGGTATAGGCACCTGGATTTTAGTTCCCTCACATTTCTTACTTTGAGTTTCTTTTTTATCTCTTTCACTGGAGATTTATCTTTCCTGATTTTGAGCTCCAAAATTTATTAATTGTTTTTCTTCCAGCATTATTATATGTAAGAAATAAGAGAGAGAAATCAATTTACCACTTCAATCTGCCAAATTAACTGAAAGTGGCCACAGTCATTTATCTTAGTTTTACCCACCCAATCCATTTCTATCTTCATTTTCTCCAATATTGTCAGGTTTATGCATAAATACCATCTAACTATAAACAAATCTTAATGCAAACAGAGTTACAGTTTTACAGGTGATTTCATTGTGTAAATTTTTTTCAGAATATTAAAATATTTTACTCAAAGTTTTATAACTTTATTCCATCATATGAATATACTGATTTTATCATGTTTTATGACTGGTTTAAGAAGACCAAAATTGGATTCAGAGAGGAAAGAAATAAAACACATGGACACTACCAGCTCTCTTTCACATTCCTTTGAAAAACAGTAGGCATTATCACCATGCTTGACAATACATAAATTTGAAGTGATTGGTATGTGTAAGTTTCACTTACATGGATTTCTGCCTGGATAGATGATAAAAGCCTATCAGCCCTTTGTTTGACACATATGAACTTGGAACTCTCTCTACTATTTGGAACATCAAAAGTGAGACACGGATGATAAACCTGAGACATAATGGCTTCCCAAAATCTCTCTTCTGTTTCCAGTGGATCTTAGTTGAAGGTAATGGTCAATATTTCTGTGACTTAAGGAATCAAGAATAAGGTGACAAACCAAGTTTGACCAAGCCAGTTAAGTTTTAGCATTGACAATTTTAAGTCTGGGGGAAACTCCATTGCCCTGCCATGCAAGTATGATTGGTGACCCCAATCAGACCATAATCAGTAGCTACCATGTAAGATAACAAACATGTTGTTCAGCAAGCTGTGCTATTCAAAACTAATGTCATGATTCTGACCCTGAAATTAATTTGATCCCTGTGTGGCAGGCTGACTTCTAAGATGTCCCCTAAGGTTTTTGCCTTCCATAGTACACACCCTAGGTAATCCCTTTTGTTTGAGTGTGGGTAGGGCCAGTGAATGAATAGGAGAGACTATCATTCCCATGATTATGGTACCATATGTGGTAAAATGAAACTTTTTCATATGTAATTAAGGTCTCTAATCAGCTGCTTTGAGTCTGACCTAATCCACTGAACCCTTGAAAGACACAGGAAGCAACAGTAGAAATTCTTCTGCTGGCCTTGAAGAAAGTAAACATGCACATTTTGAACTTCCTCTGGGGGTCCTGTTATAAAGAACTGCAGGCGGCCTCTAGGAGCTGACAGTATTCTGTGAGTGAGCAGCCAACAAAAAAGTGTGAAACTCAGTCGTATGGCAAGGAAATGAATCCTTCCAACAACTTGGAAGCTTGGAAGAGAATCCCAAGAGTTAGAAAAATATTGTAGCCCAGCTGACCATGCTTTTACCCTGGTGAGACCCTGAGCAGAAAACCCAGTTAACTTTTACCTGTACTCTTGACCCGTGGGAACTGAGATATTAAATTTGTTTTGTTTTATGCTGTTAAATGAATAATAACTTGTTATGCAGCAATAGAAAAATTAAACATCCTGCATGTGTATGTATGTTTATATGTGGGTGTGGGTGTGTATATTTAAGCCTCTGTGCTACTGATTATGTACCCCAACTTGATTTCATTGTACTAGGAATTGTTTATATATATCATTTTAAGAACTTGCTGTGGACAGTTATTGCATGGTTTACCAGGAATTAATGCTAATTTCTGAATAGCTTTAGTAAGTTAGAGGGGTTGTAATATATATTGAACACCTTAAGTAGAAAGAGGGAAGTTAAGCTAAAATCAGCCATTACAATTTAAAAAATGTATTGAGGAAGAGTTATTGTTGAAATTTGTGGGAGCTATAGAGATGAAAATGATAGTTGCTGACCATTAAGTGTGTGTCATCTAGAAGGAAATAATGCTCATTCTTAGAACAAGACACATGATAAGAAAAAATGTAAACTCAAAAGATAAGATGTTTAAAACTTAAGAGGAATGAAATTAATTTTATGTATATTTTGGAAGAGAGATTTTATTGAGTTGTTGAGGAATAGACAGAGCTTAAATATACAGATGGGGGCATGAAGTAATTTTCAGTGGCTGTGGGTTCAGGGAAGGACATTTGAATCTATGAAAACACCTTGTACAAGAGAAGTGGTGCCAAGTGAGGCATTTTTGAATGGCTGTGACCAGAACACCAGATTTTTAATCTGTTCACTTCATTCCATTTTCTGTCACACACTTTTTAGTAGTATGTGTTTTAAGATTTACATATTACCTTTATCCATTGATACCATGACACAAAGTAATTGCAGGAACAAAATCACCAAAATGAAGATTGGTCTATATACTACATTAGGGTAGAGGAAAATGACATGGATAATTCATAAAAGAAGTAGTTGACTCCTAAATAAAGTGGAAAGAACTGTATTATTTTTGTGAGATTTTGTCATAATAAAATTAATGCCATCGTCTTTTATATTAGCTAGTGTCTTCATACAATTACTATTTTAATTAATATAGTTAATGCAGATCAAAATAGAATAAAACACAATGGAAACTATCTTTAGATATCAAATGTATCTTCTGATATGTCTGTTTATTTGATTGGTTTTTGTCCCACCATAAGAAGGTTAAATCCTGGATCAATTTGGAAATAGAAAATAGTTTCATTTCTCTGACCACTTCAACTAAAAATGTAATCTACATCATCTCATGGGTAAAATGGTGATGAATGGTCTCAGATAAATCAGCATTCAGCACTAGAAAAATAAGCTTTTTAAAGAAAGAATGAGTTAAACTTTTGTGGAAAAATATAATTGCTTTGAAGGAATGATCCTATTTAAATTATAGTTGAGTGACTGTCAGTATAAGTACTGCCCTGGAATCACCTGAGTTATAAAAGAATGTAAAATTCCTCCTTTCAGAAATAATAAAGATGAAAATTGTAGGTCAATTCTAATGAAAATCAATCAAAGTAATGTGTTGAGTTTTTAAAAAAACAGCAGAGGACATTAATTTGGGATGAGAAAGACAGATTCTGTGAACTACTGTATGATCCTATTAAGCTGCTATTTCACGTTTGTAAGAATTTGTAATACTACTTGGATTTTTACATAAGAATCAAACAAAAATAAATGTATGTTATATTTCTTGTTCTAGGTAAGTATTCATTTTTATTATTAATAGTAATTTAAATCATCATTGGTATTAAATTATAATAATCACCATGAAAATTCAGGTAGGCATATTTGCTATTGAATTCTTAAAAGGGCTTATTTGAATATTGACTCAGTAACCATGCTGAATGAGGAAGATTTACCAGAGGGTGAAATTATAAATAATTTTAAAGTTGTGGGAAATTAGAGGAGAATATGTTATAGCCCTTTGAGCCCCCAAAAGATAAAAACAATTTCAAAATCTTGTGTCTGAAATCGGAAGAAGAAATTTAGAACTCTGACATTACCTCTTGAATTACCTTGGTGCTGTTTAGAGATATGCATGAGGAATATTATCATACTTTGCAGAATGGGTAGAAATCAGTACTTGGGTACCAGAAATAGAAGGATCTCACTCAAGAAAACAAAAAGAAAACCAAAGAAATTAGACAACATTTGAATAGTACAGCAGATCAGAACAAAAAAGACAACAATCTTTATAACCATAGCCTGAACATATTGTTCTCAAGCTATGGAAGTCATGAGAATGACATGAGGAGAAAATTGACTTCCCATTCTCTTGAAAACTATTAAACAAACAAATGAAATGCTAACATTTTGCTTGACTGGAGACAGTCCTCACCTCCCAAACACACAAAGTACAGGGACTCATTGATGGAGAGCTACATTCAGCATCTGGGAAAAAAAACAGTATTAAGTGGGAGGGTAGGAGTTATAGATAAAATATTCAAATGGCTGAGCAGAAATCAAAAATTTTGGAGAAATTAAAGATGCGAGATTATCCATTGTGCAGGTCCCCAAACTCCACGAGGACAAGAGCTCCTTTGTTCAAGACCCCGCCTTATGTGTCTCTTCATCTGGCTGTTGGAAAACTGTGGTCAGGCAAGGAGTCTCCTCCATTCTGCCTTATTATAACTGACCAAAAATCTATTTCATGCAAGCCATCTAAAGACCAGAACCAAACGCTTCCTGGGCCAGCATTTGTATCCAGAGTTCAATTCTAATGACACTGCTTTAGTTGTTCATTTCCATCACAGCTCTACATAATTGGCTTTCTCAGACTTCAGTTCATGATTCCAGGGAGAGCTGTGAAAAAGAGAGAACCTAACCAAGGCCCCAAATCTCCTGGGGCAGCTACACCAACTGCTGAGGCAGAGCTGTGGAGCCCCAATCCCGAGACGGCCACCATTCAGGGGCCAGAAACCATATTCCTTTCTGACTTGCCCATCCTCCAGCCATGTGGGTGACAGGGTTTTGGTGCTCTGGCCGGGATTCAGACCTGAGCCTCTGAGGTGGGAGAGCCAAGTTCTGGACATTGGACCACCAGAGACCTACCAGCTCCACATAATATCAATTGGCGAGAGCTCTCCCAGAGATCTCCATCTCAACACCAAGACTCAGCTCCACTCAACGACCAGCAAGCTCCAATGCTGGACACCCCGTGCCAAACAACTAGCCAAACAGGAACACAACCACACCCATTAGCAGAGAGGCTGCCTAAATTCATAATAAGTTTACAGACAGCACAAAACACACCACCGGACATGGTCCTTCCCACCAGAAAGACAAGATGCTGCCTCAGCCACCAGAACACAGGCACCAGTCCCCTCCACCAGGAAACCTACACAACCCACTGAACAAACCTTACCCACTGGGGGCAGACACCAAAAACAATGAGAACTACGAACCTGCAGCCTGAGAAAATGAGACCCCAAACAGAGTAAGTTAAGCAAAATGGGAAGACAGAGAAATATGCAGCAGATGAAGGAGCAGGTTAAAAACCCACCAGACCAAATAAATGAAGAGGAAATAGGCAGTCTCCTTGAAAAAGAATTCAGAGTAATGATAGTAAAGATGATCCAAAATCTTGGAACTAGAATGGAGAAAATACAAGAAACGTTTAACAAGAACCTAGAAGAACTAAAGAGCAAGCAAACAATGATGAATAACACAATAAATGAAATTAAAAATTCTCTAGAAGGAATCAATAGCAGATTAACTGAGACAGAAGAACCTATAAGTGACCTGGAAGATAAAATAGTGGAAATAACTACTGCAGAACAGAATAAAGATAAAAGAATGAAAAGAATTGAGGACAGTCTCAGAGACCTCTGGGAAAACATAAGACACACCAACATTCGAATTATAGGGGTCCCAGAAGAAGAAGAGAAAAAGAAAGGGACTGAGAAAATATTTGAGGAGATTATAGCTGAAAACTTCCCTAATATGGGAAAGGAAATAGTCAATCAACCCCAGGAAGCAAACAGAGTCCCATACAGGATAAATCCAAGGAGAAACACAGCAAGACACATATTAAATATTAATCAAACTATCAAAAAGTAAATACAAAGAAAAAATATTAAAAGCAGCAAGGGAAAAGCAACAAATAACATACAGGGGAATGCCCATAAGGTTAACAGCTGATCTTTCAGCAGAAACTCTGCAAGCAAGAAGGGAGTGGCAGGACATATTTAAAGTGATGAAAGGGAAAAGCCTACAACCAAGATTACTCTACCCAGCAAGGATCTCATTCAGATTTGACAGAGAAATTAAAACCTTTACAGAAAAGCAAAAGCTAAGAGAATTCAGCACCACCAAGCCAGATTTACAATAAATGCTCAAGGAACTTCTTTAGGCAGGAAACACAAGAGAAGGAAAAGACATACAATAACAAACCCAAAACAATTAAGAAAATGGTAATAGAAACATACATATCAATAATTACCTTAAAGGTGAATGGATTAAATGCTCCCACCAAAAGACACAGACTGGCTGAATGGATACAAAAACAAGACCCATATATATGCTGTCTACAAGAGACCTACTTCAGACCTAGGGACACATACAAACAGAAAGGGGATGGAAAAAGATATTCCATGCAAATGGAAATCAAAAGAGAGCTGGAGTAACAATTCTCATATCAGACAAAATAGACTTTAAAATAAAGACTATTACAAGAGACAAAGAAGGACACTACATAATGATCAAGGGATCAATCCAAGAAGAAGATATAACAATTGTAAATATGTATGCAGCCAACATAGGAGCACATCAATACATAAGGCAAATGCTAACAGCCATAAAAGGGGAAATCGACAGTAACACAATCATAGTAGGGGACTTTAACACCCCATTTCACCAATGGACAGATCATCCAAAATGAAAATAAATAAGGAAACACAAGCTTTAAATGATATATTAAACAAGATGAACTTAACTGATATTTATAGGACATTCTATCCAAAAACAACAGAATACACTTTCTTCTCAAGTGCTCATGGAACATTCTCCAGGATAGGTCATATCATGGGTCACAAATCACGCCTTGGTAAATGTAAGCAAACTGAAATTGCATCAAGTATCTATTCCAACCACAATGCTATGAGACTAGATATCAAATACAGGAAAAAAATTGTAAAAAATACAAACACATGTAGGCTAAACAATACACTACTAAGTAACCAAGAGATCACTGAAGAAATCAAAGAGAGAACCAAAAAATACCTAGAAACAAATGACAATGAAAACATGACGACCCAAAACCTTTGGGATACAGCAAAAGCAGTTCTAAGAGGGAAATTTATAGCAATACAATCCTACCTCAACAAACAAGAAATCTCAGATAAACAACTTAACCTTAAACCTAAAACAATCAGAGAAAGTAGAACAACAAAAACCTAAAGTCAGCAGAAGAAATCATAAAGATCAGATCAGAAATAAATGAAAAAGAAATGAAGGAATCAGTAACAAAGATCAATAAAACTAAAAGCTAGTTCTTTGAGAAGATAAACAAAATTGATAACCGTTAGCCAAACTCATCAAGAAAAAAGGGAGAAGACTCAAATCAACAGATTTAGAAATGAAATAGGAGAAGTAACAACTGACACTGCCTTAATACAAAGGATCATGAGAGATTACTACAAGCAACTATTTGCCAATAAAATGGACAACCTGGAAGAAATGGACAAATTCTTAGAAAAGCACAACCTTCCAAGACTGAACCAGGAAAAATAGAAAATATGAACAGACCAATCACAAGCACTGAAATTGAAACTGTGATTAAAAATGTTCCAACAAACAAAAGCCCAGGACCAGATGGCTTCACAGGCGAATTCTGTCAAACATTTAGAGAAGAGCTAACACCTATCCTTCTCAAACTCTTCCAAAATATAGCAGAGGGAGTAACACTCCCAAACTCATTCTATGAAGCCACTAGCACCCTGATACCAAAACCAGACAAAGATGTCACAAAGAAAGAAAACTACAGGCCAATATCACTGATGAACCTGATACAAAAATCCCAAACAAAATACTAGCAAACAGAATCCAACCGCACATTAAAAGGATCATACACCATGATCAAGTGGGGTTTATCCCAGGAATGCAAGGATTCTTCAATATACACAAATCAGTCAATGTGATACACCATATTAACAAACGGAAGGATAAAAACCATAAGATAATCTCAATAGATGCAGAAAAACCTTTCAACAAAATTAAATACCCGTTTATGATAAACACTTTCCAGAAAGTAGGCATAGAGGGGACTTACCTCAACATAATAAGGGCCACATATGACAAAACCACAGCCAACATGGTTCTCAATGGTGAAAAACTGAAACCAGTTCCACTAAGATCAGGAACAAGACAAGGTTGCCCAGTTTCACCACTAATATTCAACATAGATTTGGAAGTTTTAGCCACAGCAATAAGAGAAGAAAAAGAAATAAAAGGAATCCAAATCTGGAAAGAAGAAGTAAAAATGTCACTGTTTGCAGATTACATGATGTTACACATAGAGAATCCTAAAGATGCTACCAGAAAACTACTAGAGCTAATCAATGAATTTGGTAAAGTAGCATCATATAAAATTAATACACAGAAATCTCTTGCATTCCTGTACACTAATGATGAAAAATCTGAAAGAGAAATTAAGGAAACACTCCCATTTACCATTTACAAAAAGAATAAAATACTTAGGAATAAGCCTACCTACGGAGACAAAAGACCTGTATGCAGAAAACTATAAGACACTGATGAAATTAATTAAAGATGATGATACAAACAGATGGAGAGATATACCATGTTCTTGGATTGGAAGAATCAACATTGTGAACATGAGTATACTACCCAAAGTAATCTACAGATTCAATGGAATCCCTATCAAACTACCAATGGCATTTTTCACAGTACTAGAACAAAAAAATTCACAATTTGTAGGGAAACACAAAAGACCCCGAATAGCCAAAGCAATCCTGAGAAAGAAAAATGGAACTGGAGGAATCAGGCTCACTGACTTCAAACTATACTACAGAGCTACAGTAATTAAGGCAGTATGGTACTGGCACAAAAACAGAAATATAGATCAACAGAACAGGATAGAAAGCCCAGAGATAAACCCACACACATATGGTCAGCTTATCTTTGGTAAAGGAGGCAAACATATACAATGGAGAAAAGACAGCCTTTTCAATACGTGGTGCTAGGAAAACTGGACAGCTACATGTAAAAGAATGAAATTAGAACACTCCCTAACACCATACACAAAATAAACTCAAAATGGATTAAAAATCTAAATGTAAGGCCAGACACTATAAAACTCTTAGAGGAAAACATAGGCAGAACACTCTGTGTCATAAATCACAGTAAGATCCTTTTTGACCCACCTCCTAGAGAAATGGAAATAAAAACAAAAATAAACAAATGGGACCTAATGAAACTTAAAAGCTTTTGCACAGCAAAGGAAACTATAAACAAGTCAAAAAGACAACCATCAGAATAGGAGAAAATATTTGCAGATGAAACAACTGACAGAGAGTGAATCTCCAAAATATACAAGCAGCTCATGCAGCTCAATATCACAAAAACAAACAACCCAATCCAAAAAAGGGCAGAAGACCTAAATAGACATTCCTCCAAAGAAGATACACAGATTGCCAACAAACACATGAAAGGATGCTCAACATCACTAATCATTAGAGAAATGCAAATCAAAACTACAATTAGGTATCCCCTCACTCCAGTCAGAATGGCCATCATCAAAAAATCTACAAACAATAAATCCTGGAGAGGGTGTGGAGAAAAGGGAACCCTCTTGCACTGTTGGTGGGAATGTAAATTGATACAGCCACTATGGAGAACAGTATGGAGGTTCCTTAAAAAACTAAAAATAGAACTACCATATGACCCAGCAATCCCACTACTGGACATATACCCTGAGAAAACCATAATTCAAAAATCTTGTACCACAATGTTCATTGCAGCACTATTTATGATAGCCAGGAATGGAAGCAACCTAAGTGTCCATCGACAGATGAATGGATAAAGAAGATGTGGCACATATATACAATGGAATATTACTCAGCCATAAAAAGAAACGAAATTGAGTTATTTGCAGTGAGGTGGATGGACCTAGAGTCTGTCATACAGAGTGATGTAAGTCAGAAAGAGAAGGACATACCATATGCTAACACATATATATGGAATCTAAAAAAAAAAAAAAATTTCTGAAGAACCTAGGGGCAGGAGAAGAATAAAGATGCAGACATAGGGAATGGACTTGAGGACAAGGGGAGGGCATAGGGTAAGCTGGGATGAAGTGAGAGAGTGGCATTGAAATATATGCACTACCAAATATAAAACAGATAGCTAATGGCAAGCAGCCGCATAGCACAGAGAGATCAGCTCTGTGCTTTGTGACCACCTAGAGGGGTGGGATAGGTAGGGTGGGAGGGAGACACAAGAGGGAAGGGATATGGGGATATATGTATATGTATAGCTGATTCACTTTGTTATACAGCAGAAAGTAACACAACCTTGTAAAGCAATTATACTCCAATAAAGATGTTAAAAAAAAATTGCGATAGTGTGGTAAGGTATTCTAGCTCTTCCCTTTAAAATCTTGGTATTTTTCTGGGTGACTCAAAGTTGAAGCCATGGACTTAAACAATAAGCTTTTGAAAAAACTATTGTTATTTTTGACCCTTTATAAATGATGACACTGAAGCACAAAAATATTTGTTAGTTTGATCTAAGTCACACATTTTGTAGGTAATTGAAATAGGATTCAAATCCAGGCTGTCCAGAAAACTTGTGTCTTTATCAAGTAATCTATGAAAAAAATGAGGTAAAACACTAAATCTGATTGACAGGAGTATAAACAACCTCTTCAGTGGAATCTTAGAAGGAGAGAAGGAGCCAATGAAGGAGAGGCAGTACTTAATAAATAAGAACAGAAAAATTCCCTGAAGTAGTAGAAAACATAAAGTCTCTGATCAAAAGGTTCCATAGAGTTGTAAACACATAGACACAATGTAGTAAAATTTAAGTATAACTGAAACAGGAGAAAAATTTAAACTTCCCTGAAACAGAAATATATGGGTGATAAGTAAATAAATGAGAATCATCCGATTTCTAGTAGATTTCTCAAAAGTGTTGCTAGTCGTGATATAAATATAAAGTAATATTTTAAAAGTTTTAAAGAAAAAAAGTTTTGAGGGTAAAACCTTTCAATTTAGAATTTTTATACTGCTATATATAATATATATTATTTTTGTTATATAATATACAGCATAAATAATATATATTATAATTTATTATAATCAAATTTATTTTATTTATAATTATAAATTAAATTATTCATTATAATTATAAATTAAACTATTTATTATAGTTATAAATTAAATTTATAATTTTATTATAATTATATAACATATTTAGTATATAATATAGTATAATAATATATACTGTACTGTATATATATACTATATTATCTTTCAACATTGACTAGCTACTACTGCCAGACTACATGATCCTTTGTCTTGCAAGAAGTTAGAACCACCAGTCCCCCCAGCTGTGAGGAACAAATCACGAATGATTTCAGTTAGGTACAATTCCTCCATGCTCATTTAGTAAAAGCTAAAATTTCACCTCAAAGCAGTTTTTTCAAGAAATTTATTAAATTTCAAAACTGTACTATATTGTATTTTGCTTTGAACGTAAAAAAATAAAATGCCACTCTAATTTTTATCATTGTATAACTAGAATTGGCTGGAAAAATTGTATAAAGTATTTAATTTGTCAGTAGTGTCATTACACGTGGAGTTTAGAATCTGTTACTCATATTATGAATCAATAAGGAATTTATTTCTTCTTTTAAATTGAGTAGAACTGATTCTATAGCTGGCATGCAATTAATGAAGGACTTAAGTTTAAATAACATATATTTTGTATTGGGCTTAATTGCTCACTATCTTGTCTTATCTGGCACTTGACGATAGCTGTCAAAGCATGTGATTAACCATAGTGCTTTATATTCCATACATAATTCTAAGCATTAGAAAAATACTTATTTTCTTGAGATTATTATTTATTTTTGAGATCTCCAATTTCTCAAGTATTTTGGAAAATGTATTTCCAAATTAGATCACATACTTTGACATATTACTAAAACAAAAAGTATAAGAGGTACTTGTTGATTCTTACTTCAAAACAATATAATTCCAAGGAGCATTATTTAAATAAACAATTATAATAGCATCCAGACTAATAAAATTAAATTATCTCGAAATATCAGTTATATATTTGATTTTTTAGGATACTGAAGTAAAACTATGTATTTAATCTCTATTCTTACATTCTTTGAAAGTTTTCTAAAACAATCGCCTTGACAAAAAGAAAAATAAATTGAAGGGGATGTGAAAAACTATATATATTTTTACTAACACATAAGTTGATTTTAATCATTTATTAAACAAAACCTAATTTTTTACCTTTTATCTTTTAAAAAAATTCTTACATATATCTATAGCAAATGACTTAAAGCCAAACCAGAAATTTTAATGCTCATGTACAGAATAAGCTAACTTTAAAAAAAAGTTAAATCATTAGGTATAATTTCTAACTTCCAACAAATTTATCACTCACAATCTATTATCAAAACTCATTAATCTGTAAATTCTTTCTTCAGATTACATAGAAGAAAAACACAATTTACTCTGTCCCTCTGTGTGATATACTGAGACAACTCAGAGAATAATCAATAAACTGAATTCTCTTACTTCCTTTTTTTTGGCCTCCTACAACAAAAAGGATATAGAAAATTCTCAAATAATACTGTTCCCAAATTAGCCAGATTATCACTAATACCTAGAAAATGAAAAAGGAAAAATGACAGTTGGGTAGTGACAGTTGAAGCAAAATGGAATATATATATTTGCAACCTTGGAAGAGATAAATAATTTTTAATTTTTTAATTTTTTATTGCAGTATAGTTGAATAGATATTGTTTTTTAAATGGTTGTAATGAGTCACATGAGTGATGGTAACATACTTTTCTGGGCACCAATACATACCCTTTCTTGATTTCTGAAACACACTTTATTCTCACACTAAATAGATATTTAAGCAAAGAGTAAAGAGTGAAAAAAGTCATTCAGGTACAGTCATCCCTCAGTATCTGCAGGGGATTGGTTCCAGGACCAAAATCCGCAGATGATCAATTTCCTTAAATAAAACGATGTAGTTTTTGCATACTACCTCCACACATCCTCCCATATACTTTAAATCATCTTTCAAATACTTATAATACCTAATACAATGTAAATGCTATGTAAATAGTTTTAAATATAATGTAAATTCTATGTAAATAGTTGCTGGAACATGGCAAATTCAAGTTTTGATTTTTGGGAATTTCTGGAATTGTTTCTCCAAATATTTTCTATGAAAGTTTGTTTGAATCTGAGGATGTGGAACCCACTGATATGGAGGGCCAACTGTGATAGTGTTCCAGTATTATCCTTAGGGATTTGCATTTAGAGATAGGCCACTAGTACTAAAGGTCAAAAATAACTAATTTTGCAAGAGTTCCCACTTTGTCTCGGTAATTCATACATATGCATAATTTTCTTAGCCTTTACTCTAGCCCTAAAATGTATCCTCAGAACTACTGTTTAAGACGTCCTTAGTAATTATCAATGTAATCAATTTTATGTTACTAAGCATGGAGAAGCTAAAGATCAAAAACATTTCTTAGTCTAATTACTTTTAGATATAAAGGGTTATTAACTAATATTGTTAAAATAAGAATAAATTAAAATTGTGACATCTGTTTTAAACAATGGATGTATCCATTTACACTTACACATTTCTTAGTAAGCACTGAATTTTCATTGCAAATAATATACCACAATATTATTACCTAATAACAAAAATATCAAAAGTATTAAAAGCTTAAGACTATACAAAGTTCTTACATGCTGTCTCCTGTGATCTTTTTTAAAACATCAATTTACCATTTTAAAGTGCAAAATTTGATGAGTATTGATAAACATATACCCACAGTAAAATCCAAAGACAGAAAATGTCCAGAACTCATAAACATTTCTTTTGCACCATTGTAAGTCAGTCACTTCCTACACCCTTGCCACCAGATAATCACTGTATTCATTCCTGTCTCTACATATTATTTTGCATTATCTAGAATTTTATGTACATTTTGGTGTCTAGCTTCTTTGTAATAATTTTGTAATATTCGATGTAATAATTTTGAGATCTATGTTGTTGTCATTAGTTCCTTCTTAATGTTGATTAAAATATTCTATTACATGGAGGTACCACATTTGTTTATCAGTTTCCTTGTTGAAAGGCATTTGAGTTGTTTATAGGTTTTGGCTATTAGAATTAAAGCTGCTATAGACTTTGTTGTTGATTCTTTCTGTGGCCTTGTATTTTCATATCTCTTGGTAAAGATCAAGCTCTTATGAGTAGTGCATATTGAACTTCATAAGAAAATACCAGTGTTATCCAAAGTGTCTGTACCATTTTAATTCTCTTTTAGCAGTGTATGACATTTCCAATTGCTACACATTCTATCTAGTGTCTTTTTATGTGTTTATGTTGTCTCCAGAATTTTGCTGATATTTAGTTTTTTGTCATACTGTTAATGAGTTATCAGTTCTTTATGTATGCTACATAAGCGTTCTTTACCAGATATATGTATCAAAATAATTTTTCTCATTTGGTACTAAATTTTTTATTTTCGTACATGTGTTTCAAAGTGCAGATGAATTATCAATTTTTATTTTTAATTGCATGTGCAACTGTGTAGTGTAGTGTTTGAGAAATCTTTGCCCATAAGTGAGATAAAAAGAGTTTTTGTTGTTTTCTTCTAGAAGTGTCACAGTTATAATAACTTTTAAAATGAGGTCTATGAGTCATGTTAAGTCAATGTTTATGTATGGTGAGGTGTGTGTCCCCATTGTATTAACTTGGCAACTTTACTGAAGATTGGTATTTTATTTATGTGTTAATCTATGGCTGATTCCATTGATCTGTTCTTCTCTCCTTTCACAAATACTATTACTACTGCTAATACTGCTATTAATAATACACTTTTATTTATGTATTCTAATTCATCCTTTTTTTTTCATTTTCATAAAATTGCTTTGGATATACTAGGGCATCTCCATTTACTTTAAATTTTAGAATAAACTTGTCCACATCTCAAAAAAAACTGGCTGGAATTTTTTATTGAATAGTTGAGAAAGAGATAGAAATTTCATTGGAATAGCTAAATTTGTTTAGTATGTTTCTGTTTTAGAAATAAAATGAACATTTAGCTCAATGTTGGTAGATGGTGTCTCATTTGGAGAGCCAAATTATTTTGTATACATGTATGAGGTTATAACTGAATAGAGGCTTGATTGAAATCCGTAGTTTATAATCTCCAGGTGAATAGAATGATTTATGGATGTATGCAGATAAAAGAGACATTTATAAGAAGGCACCATATCTAACAAATAGCTATTTTTAGTTAAAAAATAAGTAAGTACCTATGGTTTATAAAATTGCATTTTAAAAGAAAAAAATTTTCTTGGTATTCATATGTAATATTTACCCTTCTGGGTTTTTTATTCATACAGTATTTTGTGAGATAATAATTTCTATTTACTTTTTGCCTTCAATTTTAAAAATGAGTAAAATTTCTTTTATATATAAACAACCATGTAAGAAGAGTTAGCTTACACCCAATGAGGTATTTTTCTATTTTAATAACTATTGAAAAGTTGCTCTCATAATGCTAAGGTAAAAATTACAGGAAATTGGTATAATTTGTAGAAAATTATAAAGTGAAGGACTATAATGGGATAAATTCACCCTGTGTTTGTTTGTGAACATATTTCATCAAATGAATAATTCTTTTGTTCCAGGATTGAGAGTTAATTTGGCCTATGACATTTCAATTATTACCTGAGCTACAACTAAATAAAATATTTCTGAACACTCTGTTATGCTTATCCTATGCCACTTATTTACACTTAATTTTGGTTATTCTTTTGGCTTAACCTCATGTCTTTTCATTTACACATGATCTATGATTATCAAGAAAGGAAGTCATAAAAGAGGGCAAAGCAAATAAACATTAACATAAAAAAGGCCACATCACTACTACCTCTTCCACAGGGACTGGTCCTAAATCCTAGTTTAAAATTGAGTTAATGGTATGATTAATATTTCCAAGAGTTTTGTTAAGTCTACCTCAAGGAAGACGATCTTACAATCATTTTTAAACTGAATTATGCAGTCTTTGATGCATGAATGAGCATCTACATAAATTTTAGAATAAGTAAATAAGGATTCCTATTACATAAGCATGTCTGTCTGTGGTTTCCTGCATTTGACTGACTTTTCATTGCTGTCTTTTTTTTTTTTTTAATATTCATTTGTACTCTTTTATTTTAGTATTTTTCCCCAGGTGTGTCTATCACCTATTCAAAATAATTAAAACATCATGGTAATAATTTAGTTATTGTCAACTTTGCTTCTAAGGCAGGGATTCCTAGCCCAGGGTCCCCGAGTGGGTTTACAGATGAGCTTTAAAGGGAGGGTCTCTGAACTTCCAGAAATTGTCTATGTAGCTGTGTATGCCTAGCTTTTTAAGGGGATGGGATCCACCATTTTCATCAGATTCTCAGAGTGGTCCAGGATATCCAGAAGTTTAATAATTGCTGCCTTAGAGACGAAGCTTCACCCAGGGCAAGCAGGATGAGTTTGTACAAGCTGAAAGCCCCAGTTCTGACTTGATATGTGACACTTGGCAAATCACTTAAATCTTGCTGAGTCCAGAAATTGATGCTGAGTGGAGAGTGTCCTCAGAGCTTGCTGTTGACTGACTTATTAGCTCAGGCTCGGTGTCCAGGCTTAATTGCCAGACCATGAAGGGAATAGGATGTAGAGGGCCCGAGTGCACTGGTTTTGGCATTAGGTGAGAGTCCAGATCAAGGCCTGGAATTTTTCATTGTAAACTAACAAGAAAGAAGAGGCTGCTGACTCACTGACCCAGGAAAGGACAACATCATCCTTTTACTTATTCAAGACAAAAACCTCAGAATCCTCCCAACTCCTCTTTCTCTCACATTTCAAATTTAAATAATTTGCTCAAGGTCATTTAGTTAATAAGTGGTAGAGCTACAGTTTGAAGTGGGCACTCTGGCCTTCCATCCAGAGGAAGGTGCAGAGAATCGAGGTGGTTTGCCCAAGGACAAGTAGAGAGTTAGTAAAGTTATGCAACTAGTGTTTGAGTGCTATAAATTGCTCAAGCTGTATAACTAGAGTTGCCACAGGCTTACACAAATTACTGGTTATACCTGGTACAAAGTTATTGGCCACAAGAAATAAAAACCCTCCAATATTTAATATTGGATTATATATTATATATTGAGTTAATATTGAATTATATAATAGATAATATAATATATATTATATATTGATATTGATAGCAATCTTCCCTTTTGGATTTTAAGATTGAGATCTTTTTTTTTTTTTTAATTGGGGTATAGTTGTTTTACAATACTGTGTTAGTTTATACAGTACAGCAAAGTGAATCAGCTATATGTATACATATATCCCCTCTTTTTTGGATTTCCTTCTCATTTAGGTCACCACAGAGCACTGAGTAGAGTTCCCTGTGCTACACAGTAGGTTCTTATTAGTTATCTGTTTTACACATAGTAACAATAGCGTATATATGTCAATCCCAATCTTCCAATTCATCCCACACCCCTCCTTTCCCCCTTGGTATCCATATGTTTGTTCTCTACATCTGTGTCTCTATTTCTGCTTTGTAAATAAGATCGTCTATACCAATTTTTTCAGATTCCATATATGTATTAATATACAATATTTGTGTTCCTCTTTCTGACTTACTTCACTCTGTATGACAGTCTCTAGGTCCATCCATGTCTCTACAAATGACCCAATTCTGTTCCTTTTTATGGCTAATATTCCACGGCATATATGTACCACATCTTTATCCATTCCTCTGTTGATGGACATTTAGGTTGCTTTCGTGTCCTGGTTACTATAAATAGTGCTGCAGTGAACACTGGGGTGCATTGGTCTTTTTGAATTATGATTTTCTCTGGGTATATACCCAGTAGTGGGATTGCTGTGTCGTATGGTAGTTCTATTTTTAGTTTTTTAAGGAACCTCTATACTGTTCTCCATAGTGACTGTATCAATTTACATTCCCACCAACAGTGCAAGAGCCTTCCCTTTTCTCCACACCCCCTCCAGCGAAAATCCAGTAAATTTTTTGATGATGGCCATTCTAACCAGTGTGAGGTGATACCTCATTGTAGTTCTGATACACATTTCTCTAATAATTAGTGATGTTGAGAATCTTTTCATGTGCCTCTTAGCCAACTGTATGTCTTCACTGGAGAAATGTCTATTTAGGTCTTCCACCCATTTTTTGATTGGGTTGTTTGCTTTTTTGATAATGAGCTTCATGAAATGTTTGTGTATTTTGGAGATTAATCCCTTGTCAGTTGCTTCATTTGCAAATATATTCTCCCTTTCTGAGGGTTGTCTTTCATCTCATTTATACTTTTCTTTGCTGTGCAAAAGCTTTTAAGTTTAATAGATCCCATTTGTTTATTTTTGTTTTTATTTTCATTACTCTAGGAGGTGGGTCAAAAAAAGAACTTGCTGTGATTTATGTCAAAGACTATTCTTCCTATGTTTTTCTCTAAGAGTTTTGTAGTGTCCAGTCTTACATTTAGGTCTTTAATCCATTTTGAGTTTATTTTTGTGTATGGTGCTAGGGAATATTCTAATTTCATTCTTTTACATGTAGCTGTCCAGTATTCTCAGCACACTTATTGAAGAGACTGTCTTTTCTTCATTGTATATTCTTGCCTCTTTTATCATAGATTAGGTGACCATAGGTGTGTGGGTTTATCTGTGGGCTTTCTATCCTGTTCCGTTGATCTATATTTCTGTTTTTGTGTCAGTACCATACTCTCCTGATTACTGTAGCTTTGTAGTATAGTCTGAAGTCAGGGAACCTGATTCCTCTGGCTCTGTTTTTCTTTCTCAGGATTTCTTTGGCTAGTTGGAGTCTTTTGTATTTCCATACAAGTTGTAAAATTTTTTGTTCTAATTCTGTGAAAAATGCCATTGGTAATTAGATAAGGATTGCCTTGAATCTGTAGATTGCTTTGGGTAGTATAGTCATTTTCACAATATTGATTCTTCCAATCCAAGAACATGGTATATCTCTCCATCTGTTGTGTCATCTTTGATTTCTTTCATCACTGTTTTATAGTTTTCTGAGTACACATCTTTTACCTCTTTAGGTAGGTTTATTCCTAGGTATTTTATTTTTTTATGCAATGGTAAGTGGAATTGTTTCCTTAATTTCTCTTTCTGATCTTTCATTGTCAGTGTATAGCAATGCAAGAGATTTCTTTGCATTAATTTTGTATCCTGCAACTTTACCAGATTCATTGATTAGCTCTAGCAGTTTTCCGGTGGCATCTTTAGAATTTTCTGTGTATAGTATCATGTCATCTGCATGATGACATCCAATTTGGATTCCTTTTATTTCTTTTTTTTTTCTCTGATCATCATAGCTAGGACTTCCAAAACTATGTTAAATAATAGTGGTGAAAGTGGCCACCCTTGTCTTGTTCCTGATTTTAGAGGAAATGCTTTCAGTTTTTCACCACTGAGAATAATGTTTGCTGTGGGTTTGTCATATATGGCCTTTATTATGTTGAGGTAGGTTCCCTCTATGCCCACTTTCTGGAGAGTTTTCATCATAAATAAGTGTTGAATTATGTCAAAGCTTTTTCTGCATCTATCGAGATGATCATATGGTTTTTATTCTTCAGTTTGTTAATGTGATGTATCACATTGATTGATTTGCATATATTGAAGAATCCTTGAATCGCTGGAATAAACCCCACTTGATCATGGTGTATGATCCTTTTAATGTGTTGTTGGATTCAGTTTGCTAGTATTTTGTTGAGGATATTTGCATTTATGTTCATCAGTGATTTTGGCCCATAATTTTCTTTTTTTGTGATATCTGTCTGGTTTTGGTATCAGGGTGAAAGTGGTCTTGTAGAATGAGTTTGGGAGTGTTCCTTCCTCTGTAATTATTTGGAAGAGTTTGAGAAGGATAGGTGTTAGCTCTTCTCTAAATGTTTGATAGAATTCACTTGTGAAGCCATCTGGTCCTGGGCTTTTGTTTGTTGGAAGATTTTTAATCACAGTTTCAATGTTATTACTTGTGATTGGTCTGTTAATATTTTCTGTTTCTTCCTGGTTCAGTCTTGGAAGGTTATACTTTTCTAAGAATTTGTCCATTTCTTCCAGGTTGTCCATTTTACTGAGGCTTGATTTGTGACCCAAGATATTATCTATCCTGGAGAATGTTTTGTGTGCACTTGAGAAGAAAGTGTATTCTGCAACTTTCAGATGGAATGTCCTATAAATATCAGTTATATCTGTCTGGTCTAATGTGTCATTTAAGGCTTGTGTTTCCTTATTAATTTTCTGTCTGGATGATCTATCCATTGGTGTAAGTGGAGTGTTAAATTTCCCCACTCTTATGGTGTTACTGTCAGTTTCCCCTTTTATGGTTGTTAGCATTTGCCTTATGTATTGAGGTGCTCCTCTGTTGGGTTCATAAGTATTTACAATTGCTATATCTTCTTCTTGTATTGATCCCTTGATCATTATGTAGTGTCCATCCTTGTCTCTTGTGACAGTCAATATTTTAAAGTCTATTTTGTCTGATATGAGTACTGCTACTCCAGCTTTCTTTTGATTTCCATTTCATAGAATATCTTTTTCCATCCCCTCACTTTCAGTCTGTATGTGTTCCTGGGTCTGGAGGGGGTCTCTTGTAGACAATATATATATACAGGTCTTATTTTTGTATCCATTCAGCCAGTCTATGTCTTTTGGTTGGAGCATTTAATCCATTTACATTTAAGGTAATTATTGACATATATGTTCCTATTACGATTTTCTTATTTGTTTTGGGTTTGTTTTTATAGGTCTTTTTCTTCTGTGTTTCCTGCCCAGAGAAGTTCTTTCAGAATTTGTTGTAAAGCAGGTCTGGTGGTGCTGAATTCTCTTAGCTTTTGCTTGTCTGTAAAGCTTTGATTTCTCCGTCAAATCTGAATGAGAGCCTTGCTGGGCAGAGTAATCTTGGTTGTAGGTTTTTCCCTTTCATCACTTTGAATGTATCCTGCCACTCCTTTCTGGCCTGCAGAGTTTCTGCTGAAAGATCATCTGATAACCTTTTTGGGGATTCCCTTGTACGATATTTGTTGCTTTTCCCTTGCTGCTTAAAAATATGGAACGCTTTGCTAATTTGCGTGTCATCCTTGTGCAGGAGCCATGCTAATCTTCTCTGTATCTTTCCAACTTTAGTATATGTGCTGCCAAAGCGAGCACTCATTGCTGTTTTAGAAGTATAACTATTGCTTCATTTCAGTTCTCAGTAGCCATGACATTTTAACCACTCATAACACCCTCAAGTTTATTTAGTGGTGTTTTATGTTTAAGTTGAAATCAACTATGATTTCCACAACATTAATGTTTGAGAACCAGCAAACCCATTCCAAATATGGTTATTTCAGCTTTATTTAGGTTCATATACTTTAGTATTTTTAGCATTTCACCCAAATTAGTGTGTGTGTGTATGTGTAATATACTTCAACTATTATGAACATTTCTACTTAAACACAGGAGTTTTACTGTATATTTTTCTAAAAACAAATTTATACTTTACTGTTATCTTCTGTTTTGGTCAAGTATTCTTATTAGCGATTTTAAGCAAATTAGTCAGAATTTGGGATATGATTTGGGAAAATAGAGGGACCTCAGGTCACTCAATATGCTCAGGTTTCATTGAACTCAGCTGGTTTCAGTTCAGAAACTCATGTCCACTCTTAGTCTGCCTTGCTTCTGTAAGTCCAAATTCTTTGATGTTCATTCTCTGCAGACATTAACTCTCAAGTCTTCTGCTGAAGGGGCAATTACCTGGTTGCATGGGCTGGAGAGAGGTTCATAAGCTAACTTAATATAGTGTTTAAACCATCCTGTTTTCAGTCTCACATTATACGATTTCCTTCCTAGACATCTGGAACCTAGATTTACTGAGTCTCTGGAGTTCCTCTTAATAAAATTATGGTTTTCCCTCTTTTATTATATAGAATTCGGCTTTCTCTGCTCCGATGAATTTTTTTAACATTTGTCCTTCACTTTCCCATCCTCAGGATTTTGTTGACATCTTTTGTGTTCTCTTGGCCAGTATACATGTACATATATTATTGTTTCTTTTACCTCATTTAACTAGAGTTCAGAGGGAGCAGAGGCACACGTGTGTCTAAAATGATGTTTTGATTTTTTTTTTTAAATTATGGTAAGAACACTTGACATGAGGTCTACTCTCTTAACAAAATTTTAGTTGCACAACACAGTGTTGTTAACTATAGAAATAATGTTGTGCAGTAGATCTCTACAACTTATTCATCTTGTATAACTGAAACTATATCTTTTTAATAGCAACTCCCACTCCCCTTCCATCCAGCCCCTGGAAACCACCTTTCTACTCTGTTTCTAGGAGTTTGACTGTTGTAAATATCTTATATAAGTGGAATCGTGCAATATTTGTCCTTCTGTGATGGGCATGTTTCACTTAGCATAATGTCCCTCAGGTTCATCCATGTTGTTTCATATGGCCAGATTTCCTTATTTTTTAAGGCTGAATAATTGCATTGTATGTGTATACCTCATTTTCTTTATCAGTTCATCCATTGATGGATATTTAGTTGTTTCCACATCTTGGCTACAGTGAATAATGCTATAATGAACATGGGGATGCAGATATTCTTCAGAAATCAGCTTTAAATTATTTTGGATTATACCTAGAAGTGGGATTGCTGGATGATATGGTAATCTATTTTTAATTTTAGAGGAAATTTTATACTACTTTTTCTGTAGTGGCCACACC
The DNA here is from genome assembly GCF_009873245.2 of Balaenoptera musculus. NCBI lineage: Eukaryota > Metazoa > Chordata > Mammalia > Artiodactyla > Balaenopteridae > Balaenoptera > Balaenoptera musculus. Next base: position 54,776,552 of record NC_045790.1, on the reverse strand, counting down.
ATTGTACATTCCCACCAACATTTTACAAGGGTTCCAATTTCTCCACATCCTTTCCAACACTTATCTTAAAAAAATTTTCATATCTCTTTGCTGTTTTGATTTTCATTTCCCTAATGACTAGTTATGTTGAGCATCTTTTCACATACCTTTTGGCCATTTGCATGTCTTCTTTGGAGAAATATCTATTCAGTAATTTACCCATTTTTTAATCAGGATATTTGTTTGTTTGTTTCTTTTTTGCTATTGAGTTGTAGAGGTCCTTTATATATTTTGGATATTAACCTTTAGCATATATATATATATATATATATATATATATATAATTTGCAAATATTTTCTCCCTTTCTGTAGACTGTCTTTCATTCTGTTGTTTGTTTCCTTTGCCATACAGAAGCTTTTTATTTTGATGTAGTCCAACTTGTTTATTTTTGCTTTCATTGCTTGTGCTTTTGGGATGACATACAAAAAATCATTGTGTAGACCAATGTCATAAAGCTTGTCCTCTATGTTTTCTTCTAAGAGTTTTAGATCTTACATTTAAATCTTTATTCCATTTTGAGGTGACTTTGTGTATTGTGTATGATGAGGGTTTATTTCATTCTTTTGCGTGTGAATATCCGGTGTTCACAACATCATTTGTTGAAGAGCTTATCTTTTCCCATTTACAATGGCATCAAATAGAATAAAATGCTGAGAGATAAACTTAATCAATGAGCGTAAAGAGTTATACATTGAAAACTACATAACATTAATGGAAAAAATGAAGGAAGACACAAGTAAGTAAAGCTATCTCATGTTCATGAATTAGAAGAATTAATATTGTTAAAATGTCCGTACTACCCAAAACTATCTATAGATTCAATGCAATTTTTATCAATATCCCAATGATACTTTTTACAGAAATAGAAAAAATAATCCTAAAATTTTTATGATGCCACAAAAGACCAAAAACAGCCAAAGCAATCTTGAGAAAGAAGAACAAAGCTGGAGGCATCACACCTCCTGATTTCAAAATATTACACAGCTATAGTAATTAAAACAGATTAGTATTGGCATAAAGACAGGCATATAGACTAATGGAATAGAATAGAGAGCCCAGAAATAAGCCCATGCATACAGGGTCAATTGGTTTTCAACAAAGGTGTTAAAAAGTATTATTTTTCTTTTCCTGTCTTAGTCTCTATGTATTTGTGGAAGGCTGTACATTAATATCTGCCATAACTGTTACATGTTCTTCCATTTCCTTCTGACATTTATTTTGTTTATTTTTCATAATTCCTGAAAAATCATGTAGCTATATTTGCACATACTATCCACATCTATCCTCTAATATGCTGCTAATATGATAAGAATAAAACCCAAATATAATCTGTGTTTCCTTTTTAAAAATATATAATGAATTTCATTTGCATGTATAATAAATGGTACTCTCCTGTGTACACTAAATGAGGTTATACTTGATCTGATATCTATATTTCTGTCAAGGCTTGTCAGCTACCAACTTCCTTCTTTTCTCAATTTACTTTTGGTATATTAGACAATTTGTTATTTCTTGAACACATCTGGCTGACTCAATGGTTTGTGTAGACCTAGAATACCCTTTCCCTTGGGCTTGTTCCCCACTCATATTTCATAATTCCCTTGGAATATAGTCTCTATTGTTTTCTTTGATATACCACAAGTAAAGCCAGTCACCCCCTCTTTTCTACCACTTTCTTTATTTGTGTATAACCTTACTTACAGTATTTATGGACAATAGCATTTATTTGTTTGCCTCACTTTCTACTAAACTGTGAATATTTATGTTCCCACATCTTGTAGTATTTATATTTTCAAGTACAACATTACTTGGTGAATGAAAGTAAATAAGTAAATAAGTGATTTACGATGCCTCACTGATAGTGCTCAAAGGCTAAATAAAATTGCTAAATTAGTGTCATTTCCTTGGTCTGTGGGAATGAATAATACCCAGCCAGTTTCAGTTTTAGAAATACAATACTCAAATATATGTGTATGTATGTATTGCACATATATGTATATAATATAAAAAAAGCTTTACTAGGTTAAAATATGCAGTATATTCATTCCTTAGATAATTCTATTTTTTAAATTGCAAGTTTATGTTAAATATTTTGTTAGCTAATTCCAGATATGTTGTCATCTTCTTTATTAAATAAATCATATATGTATGTATACATATACATGTACTCAAATCCATCACATACTCTCATGCCTAAAATATCTTCTATATCAATTTTGGATTGAAGTTTTATTTGAAAAGAAGACTATTCCTTTGATATCAATTTACTTTTGGATTATAATTTGATTTTCAATGAGGTAAGGATTGCCATTGTATAGGATAATAATAAATCTGTACTTTTGACCTTAGATTATTTGAAGTATTGATATCCATAGATATAAATTCAAATTCTACAAAACTAGGTCTTGCAATGTCAACAGATTGTTCATAAATTATATGTACACTGTGACATATAAAATAGAATGAAACAAGGGCTCATTACCTGGTATTTGTATAAACAACTTATCTATCTAAGACAATTTGCAACTTTTAAAAGGAAATTTGATGGTTATTTAGTACACTCACACTAGATTACACCAGTATTTATCAGTACAAGTCCATAGGCATGACCAAGGCCAACTAAGGCTAAGTAGGATGAAGATAGGAATGTGGGGATTGGAGACTGGTCTGTGTAACACACACTTGAGTTGAAGAGTATTCAAGTCTAGTGAGTAGACAGAATTACCTGGAAAAGTTTGGAATTGAGCACTTCTACTTACAAATGAGTTTTGTCAGTGAGTGTCAAATAGAGACAGATGAATAAAAGGGTAAAAATGTTAACCCACTGTCCAAAATCCAAATATAATTGTAATTTCAGAAGAAATAATTTTTTAAAAAAGGGGCATATGGACAAGGTAGGGAATGCATTGAGTTTAAAATTGCTTGGAAAGGCCATCTTCAGAGAAGATAATAATTGTTGCCTTCATGGTTCTGACCTGCCTTATCATCCCAATTCTTAATAAAACCCTTGCTTTAATTGTCATTATATAGAGGAAATATAAAGTTTTCATGATAATTTAGTCATTTATATTGAACTAAATTTTTTGTGACATATAAGTCTTCTGAGTGACACTGTTTATACATATACATAAACTCTACAAAGTTTACACAGATTTTTAAGGATGAAATGGAAATATAGGTGGGTATGCATGTACTTGCACACATGTGTATTAGATTCTTTAGATAAAAAAGCACAGCCAAAGATCAAAAATATAACTGATGTGTAGAGTTCATGTTTCTCTGTCTCCACTCTGATATTCCTTCAATTTTAATAGCAGTTACCTGTACATTTCTTAATGCACACATCCAAAAAAAACAGATAAAAATATTGAGATTCCACATTTAAATTTTATAATTTAAACTGAGCTCCTTTTATTTCAAAATCTTTGGAGGTACAAATTGAGGATGTGTTGACTAAAACGCTTATATTCAGCTGTTTGTACAGCAGAAACTAACACAACATTGTAAATCAACTGTACTCCGATAAAAATGAAAAAATAATGACCTAGGGTTCCTTAAAAAATGCTTATGTTTGAAACAAAAACTGACATACAAAATACTGGATGTCTCCTTTTATTAAAAAATAGCAAATATGGTCAACAAAAACCCCCTATTTTTTGAGAGGAAAAAACTTTGTATCTCTCAAAGTAGACTGCTCATCATTAGAGAATGTCTATGTGTTTTGGTGTAATTCTGGTTCTATTTCCAGAAAGGGTCCGATATTAAAACTTTTGATAAGAGAAAGCTAGGAGATAAATCTCCCAAGCTCTAGGTACCTGAAGAGATTGACAAAAACTTAGTAGCAACTCAAATTAAGAGATTTCAACTTTTCAACTTCCCAGTATCCCACCTATCTGTACCAAATATTTCAGCAGGACTTTTGGTGACACAAGCAGTGTTATAATTCCAGGGAAAGTATTTTTTTTCTCAGCAGGAAATGGAAAAAAAAAATACTTGGATTTAATATTCAGTGTTAGGCAGAAAGAAATAATACTGTATGATCTCACTTATATGTGGAATCTAAAAAAAACAAATTATAGAAACAGAAATCAGATTAGTAGTTGCCAGGAGCAGGATGAGGGAAATGGGCATTACTGGTCAAATGATATATACATTCAGTTATAAGATGACTGAGTTCTGAGGATCTAATGTACAGCATGGTAACTTAACAATACTGTATTGTATACTTGAAAGTTACTGACAGTAGATCCTAAAAGTTCTCACCACACAGAGAAAAAGATAACCATGTGAGGTGATGGATGTGTTAACTAATCTTATTATGGTAATCACTTTGATGTGGGTGTGTGTGTGTGTGTGTATGTGTGTGTATGATCACATTGTATAACTTAAACTTGTTTAATGTTATATATTAATTATATCTCAGTAAATCTGGGAAAAAACACTCATTGAGCACATTTTAATTTTATTTAAATATATTTTAATATACATGTAGGCATACAAGAAACTTATTATTAAGATTATTTAAATATACAAAAATATAATTAGCTTAATTCTTCTAATTAAGCACGAGTATCTTCCTCATGCTGTGATTTGCACTGCATAAATTATATCCCTTTAATCAAATGACCTGTTTGCCCTCTAAAAAAGTCTTTCACATATTTTGTTTTTTTTCACATATCTCTCTTCTAACCATACACTGACAAGCTCTGTCAAACAACAAATAATTTTAAGTCAGGGAATCTACAATTTTTAAGGCCTATTTTAAGGGATCATTTTTCCCAGTGTATTTCATTGGGAAGAGAAGGTACCCTATCTATACTCTTGTTTTTTGCAAAACGTCTTAAGATGATGTATGAGTTAATTTTTAATTTACATCAGTAGATTTGTTGGCATTCTATTTTCATTAAGGCTGAGAGATCATTTGTTTCATGTAATATCTCTCAAAGAAAAAAAGTGTAGAAGTGAGACACACTCCACAAATACATTATGCTGGTAGAAAAAAATATATGTGTTCAAATTTAAAAAGAACAGTTATTCATTGCTCAAAGATTTTTTTTGCTAGGGGCCATATTGATTTGCACCTTCAATTTATTAATTGAAGGGATGTGAATGGCACTTGTCCTTGTGAAACGTTCAGTTAAAAATCAACGTAACATTTTGTAAATAAGAATTCAAACGCTAATATTATTTTAACTTTGAAAACTCATTTTAAATATCTCATTATTTATAAATTTTGTAAAGTTTATTTTTACTTAAGAGAACTTTGACTATGTAGCTAATTAAGTTTCACTAAATATTATGAAATACATTTATAAATGTTCTTTTTCTGAACTTCAGCTGCCAAATAACAAATGCTCTTTTAAGTATTTTAAAAATCAATTTAATTGTTTCCCTAAATGTTGTAAAGTGCATATGTGTGTTTTATTTTAAGCACTCTCTCTAACAAACATATTGTACTCAAACACTTACATAGTCCTAATAAATCCCACAAATTAAATTTATAAATGCAGTTATTTATGTTTTCCTGAATACTCTATGTTTGCAAAGTTAGCTAAATTTTTATCTTAAAATCACTAGTCTAAAATAAATTAACAAGTATTATTATTTGGAATAAAAATATCTGTACCTATTTAATGTCAGATTATTTTAAACGTATTTTAAATACCAAGTTTCCACACTTGTTGCTAAATTTATAAAAATACTAAAGATATAGATTTGATTTACTACACTTATATACTTTCTCAGGGTGTTAAATCCTTACATGTTATACAATAGCAAGTGAATTTAGGGTTAGAATTACAGATCAGAATGGCTTGGTGTGAGTTTTCTAGTGTACTTAGATTGACTAGAAATCAGATTTTTGGTCAGACAATTGACTGTAGAACTACAGGTATCTAGCATGACTTCCCTGTGATCACAAGAAACAGGTTGAGCCTGGCTATAATCTGTGCCAGTGTGGAGCTAAATATAGTATGGAAAACCAGGATTCCTTTCACAGCCTAAGTCCTTTGACTTCAGCTGTAATCCTTTTTTTTTAACTGCTTTGGACTTTATCTCCTAATTAATACAGATGAACCACAGTAACTCTAGTCTAGGATGCTTTACCATTTTATTAGATTTAAGTAACTTTTTTAACATTGATTCAATTTTTAAATTATTTGAATCATATCTGTTCTTAAAAAATGTATTCTGTAACCTATATTGGCAAGAATCTCACTTGTACAAAAGTATAGTTTTTGTCTTCTTATATCTTAGTTATTAATCTGGACACTTTCACATGTTAATAAGCTTAAAAAATATTTAACATTATAAAAAGTTAAAGAAATAATGGTTTCATGCATAACACTATGACTCTATCATGACTATTGGGAACTAATTATTAAAATGTGTTATGTATGCCTCAGTGTTTTCAAGTCTTCCCCTCCTCACAAACACAAACACAAACACCTTCTTTCCCACTGAAACTGATTTTTAAAAATAACTAATACTTACAAAATATCCTAGCAAGTTTTTAGCCATTAAACAGTGCATAGGCTCTCTGGATACCAGCCCCATTCTTTTTTTTTTTTCTTTTTTTCTTTTTTAATTTTAATTTTTATTTATTTTTGGCTGTGTTGGGTCTTCATTTCTATGCGAGGGCTTTCTCTAGTTGCAGCGAGCGGGGGCCACTCTTCATCGCGGTGCGCGGGCCTCTCACTATCGCTGCCTCTCCCGTTGCGGAGCACAGGCTCCAGACGCGCAGGCTCAGTAGTTGTGGCTCACGGACCCAGTCGCTCCGCGGCATGTGGGATCTTCCCAGACCAGGGCTCGAACCCGTGTCCCCTGCATTGGCAGGCAGATTCTCAAACACCGCGCCACCAGGGAAGCCCCCAGCCCCATTCTTGAAAGGTTTCTTTGTTTCCCGTGATTCCACCCTTTTCTTTCTGAAAACTTCAGGTTATTTTCCCCAATCTCTTCAATTATACCTTCTCTTAAAAATGTATTAAGTACTAGTATTCCTGAAAATTCTGGTTTGGCACTCCTTCAATCCCAATCACCATCTACCTAGTTGAGATACATATTGAGAAAGACAAACCGGTGCCTGATATGCAGGAGCTTGGCTGGCGCTGTCATTCAGACCCTGGTATTACTATGGTTTGGCACTCACAGTTAGGTCCTGGTATTCTCTTGCTGAGCAGAAACAATTTCATAGAACATCAAGATCAGATAAAGCTACTCTGTGACCATAATGAATCAAGACAAAAGTAAAAACACTTACAGGGATGCCTGAACACAGGTAAAACTGGAGTATTTTCCATGCCACAAAATGCCAGGTATACCTCTACCATAGCTAAAATGAGTGACTGGTTGTTCCTTTACCAATTACAACTTTAGTGAAGCTCTAATCTCCCTTCCCTATAGATAAGATTTTTAAAGATACCTAATCATAGTTTTCCTTTTACTGCCCAACACCATCTCATACAGAGAAAAGCACTGCTGTCATTAATCTTCCCCATACTCACGTAACACAAGTCCAGATCCTTTAATAAGTCTTTTTAACATCCACTTACTGAGGTGGTCCATGGTTCCCCATGGTGTGTGTAATCCTTTGCTGTGAAGAGTAATCAATTCAACTTGTTTAGTAACAGGTGTGGTTGGAAGTGATTGACGTTATCTGTAAAACTCCATGCTTTTACATGTATGCTTTTACACCTGTATGTTTAGGACTCCAAAAAATATAGCCCAAGCAAAAACTCTTATCTAAAGGTAAAAATTCACTTAATTGTCATTTGCTAGACTTTTTTTTACCTACATGTTTCTCGGACATACCAATTTCAACATCCCCAAATTAAACAAATTATCTCCTCCAGAGAAGCGCTTTCTCTAATTTTCCTATCCTGTTGAAGAAACCTCTTCTTTAGCCAGAAACCCAAAAAGTAGCTTCGACAGCCACCTAACTCACTACATGCAACTTTCATTCTTTTGGACTTCTAAATATCTACTTTTATTTTACATTGCCACTGGTGCTTCTCAAATTCAGGTCCTCATTATTTCTTATCACAGTAGCCAACTGACAATACTAATTCATGTACAGTATCATTTTGTTCCTATCATGTCAGATGCCCAAGTGATCTTTCTAAGAGTCTAAACCCATCAGGTCACTTCTTTACATAAAATCCTTCAATTTCTTCTCAAGCTTACAAGATTAAATTCGAATCTCTTAGGAGAATTTGCAAGCAAAATCATTATCAGGGCTTTGCCTACTTCATTAGCTTTATCTTAAGCAATTTACAAAAGAACATTTCAGACCAGTGGTACTGCACTTTCTATACACTCACATCGTTATCCTTATGAATCTGTTTTCTAATTACATTTTACTGAAATATAATTAACATAGAACAAAATTCAAAGATCCTAAGTGTTCAATTTGATGAGTTGTGACGTTTGTCTACACCCTTGTACCACCACATAAAATAAGAAAATTTTGTCATGCCCCTTTTTAGTTTACTTTACTTTGACTCAGCAACTGCTTTCTAATTTTTGTCACATTAAATAGTTTTGATTGTTCTTGGACTTCATATAAATACAGTATGGACTCTTTTAGTTGAGCTTCTTACATTTAATAAATTATATAAGGGATTCATTACTTAGTGACTACATTGGGAAGCAATTCAATATTTTTGTATGGATCTATTTTTGGACACTGTATGCAATTTCAAAACTTTATTTTTATATTTTTTGTGATACTACACCGTCTTAATGAAACTTTGTACCAAGGCTTGAAATGAAGTGATTTAAACCCTCTAATTTTATTTTTGATTATATAATGTTAAAGATATTTTAGGTCCTTTGCATTTCCTTATCAAACTTAAAATGAACGTGTCAGTTTTTTAAAAAAAGTCTGTTAGAATTTAATTATGAGTGCATTGAATCTATAAAACAATATTGAAGAATAGATATCATAATAATGTTGAATCCTCCAGTCCATGAGTATAGTATATCTCTTCATACAGTTAGGCTTCTGTAGAGTTTTGTCAACAGTATTTTATAGATTTCAAGACAAAGAGTTTAAATTTTGAAAAATTAATTGCCAATTATTTGATTTTTTGAGGCTATTTTAAATAATTGTTTAATTTTATATTTCAGTTGTGACTAATATATAGATCATATATTTTTTTCCTTTTATGGCTTAATCTTGTATGTTTTTCTTGTATGTCTTGATTCTGATAAATTGATTTACTTTAGATTGCTGTTGATTCTACAGTGTTGTCTACATATACAATGATGCTGTTGCTAAATAATTAGAATTTTGGTTCTTCCTGTCTCATCTTTATTACTTTTATTTATGTGTTTTTGCCTATTTGAACTTCCTAGTTTCCCCAGTACAAGTTTGAACATAAGTAATGATAAGGCTTCCTTTCCTTGGCCCCAGTATGAAAGGCAACATACTCAGTCTCTCCTCAAGGTATTAGCTGTAGGTTTTACAAATATTCTCTTTATTTAGTTAGCAATGCTTCCTTCTATTTGTATTTGCTAAAGATTTTTATCATGAATGGGTGTGAATATTGCCAAATGTTTTTTTTTTTTCTTTATCTTACTTCTTGTAACTCCCCCATATCAGGCTTAGGGCTCTTTCTATAGGAATGGCTCAGTTCAGTATTTCATACATTAGACCAAGGGTCCCTCTCAATGATTTTGGCAAAAAAGTGAAACAAGGGGCCAGAATCACATAAAGACTCTTGTAGTTTTTTTATCTTACATATCACTTATATTTTGCCTTCTGAAATATGAAAATAGAATTTTTACAAACCTCAGTTGAAGGCTAATAGTTAAAAAAAAATATTGTAAATTTATCTGCCAATTCGGTTCCTGTGGCAACATGGATGAAAAACTCCAAATTGAGCTAAATCACTTCTGTCTACTATTAATACATTAAGTTGGAAGTATGCAGTTGATAAAGGCCTAGTGGTACTTGCCTCAAACATTAGAACAAGCTAGATGCTAGAAAAGATACATTTTCATTTCTCTCAAATGACAAATCTAGTACCTTTATTCTACAACTACCAATCTCCTTGTTTTCTGTGATGAATGACATGATAGACCCACTGTCCCAGTCAGTGGATGTCTGTATAGTTCATCACCTCAACACTTCCTCCCCCTGCCCAAAAATACATTTATAAACTGTGATCCTACTCTAGGGATTTTCTTTTATAGCAGATAAGCAGATAGTCTTTCATACATTTACCTGATATTTAAATATAAATACAGAGAGAGATAGATTGTGGTATCTTAAATACTGGTCTGCCTTCCACTAAAGTGCCTATATTGTATGTCTAATTCCCCCACCATTTTTGTTAACCCTCTACTTGTTCTCGTGTGTTCAAATCTAGCTACATCTCCCTTATTATGTTGCTGAAACTCAGAGTGCCTTTTCCTCTAGTAAAATGTAATTTTTCAAATACATTTTCTCATTATTAAGCCTATGTTGAATAATGTCATTTATCATTTATGTAGAGTTTTTATATGAAAGTAGGATATAAAGTGAATTTCCATTTATCATGTATTGATATCTTTACACATAGTATTTTATTTTAAACACTCAAGAGTTTTGAAGAAGTCCTCTCTGCACTATAGCAAGGAAGAGCTAGAAAAGTTGTTAATGAAAATATTTAACTTTATTAGTTTAAAAATTTAATGGAATACAAGTAGTGTATATATATTTTTTCTATTTTTTCAAGGTATCTGTTCTTTTTACATTTTGCAAGCTCAAGTCAAGATTTGCCTCATTTCACTGAATGAGAACTATGAATTTTATATGGTGTTAACTCTTTGAGCTCTATTTTGTTGAGTGTCACATGCCCATTAAAATTAATCAATCAAAATAAATGTTTAGTTTTATTGATAGCCACTGTTTTCACACATTATTATTTATTTTGCTTTAAATGGTGTGATCTTGTTTTCAGTCTAATATGGTAATTTGAAATGTGATCAGTGATTAGGCATGCTGTGTAACTCTTTAAAGTAGGTTTAGCTTAATTTAATCTAATCTAAATCTAGAAATATACAGCCATATTTTAGTTATGTAATTGTAGTTTAGGTACTAATTGACTCTCCTCAGATGACTGAAGTTCTGCAAAATCTTTTTCACACTTCAGCAGATGATCACAGTACCAGATTTAACCAGTTATTTCCGTCTTCCTGTTGAACAATAAGCATTTTTTAGAACACTTGACTTCACAATTAGTCAAGAAATTCCCAAATTCTGTTACACTAGGTTGACATTTCCAAAGGGTTTTGGACAGTGTAAATCTAAGCTAGAAAATCTCTTTGAAGAAAATTTAATTCTTCTAAAGTAGAAATACTTTGAAGAAAATAAAATATTTAAACCTGGATTATTGATAACAAACCAAAGATAGAAGTATATACAGTTGACTCTTGAACAACATGGGTTTGAAATGCACAGGTCCATTTCTATGTGAATTTTTTCAGTAATAAATAATACAGTACCACATAATTCATGTTGGTTTAATCCATGGTTGTTTAAATTTGTGTCTGTGGAACTACAGTTATGGAAGGCCAAATATAAGTTATACATGACTGCACTGAAGGGTCAATGCCTGCAACCCATGAATTGTTCAAGGGTAAACTGTACTTGGTATTACAGCTGTTCATGTTTGACCTTGAGTGAAGGAAAATACATGGGAAAAAGAAAGGAAGCCTAGGAATAAAACTTGTCAGATGTCCTTAAAGTAGGAATATTAGGAAAGAAAGAAGATATCCTAGGATACAAAGAGTTAGTACAGTAATAACAGGGAAAACAACAGAGATGATAATATAGAAAATATTTACCCTGTGTCAATCCCTGCCCCAGGGACTTTTTATACATTTAATTATGTAGTCATGACAAAAACCCCATGTGAGAAATATTTTTATTTCCATTTTATAAATATTTTAAAAGAGACTGTATGAATTTAAGCTAAAGTAACTAAATGTAGATATTTTGTATTAAGTGTAGCTGAATTGGGGCTCTAGAAATATCTCTAATGCACTCTGTTGAACAGCTTTGATAGTACTACCTGAAATTACACAGGGAGATATTTTAATAGATGAAGTGAGGGACGTCACATAATGTAGAATTATCAAGAAAAAATGATAGTTCATTGGTCACTTTCACAAGCAAATTTATTAGATCAATAGGCAAAGCAATCTAATTATTGGGATTAAGTATACAGCAGATGATGGAGAAAGACAGTTACACTGTAAAGACCTTTCAGTGAGGTTTTAGAGTTAAGACAATATGGTTGTCAACAATGTAGGTTTTTAAAAAAGTATTTAAGATGTGAAATATATTAAATAGAGAAGAAAATAAAGAGGGTACAAATATAGTTTAAACGTTTCATAGCAAGTAACATAAAATCTAATTCTAAGGACCATTCTTTTTTGAGATTAAAAACATACAATTTTGTAAAGGGCACATGTTGAAATGATATTTTAGGAGGATGACGGTTTGAATTCCAAATGTCTCAATTCAATGGTCATATTTAAGACAATCTTTTTCCATTTCCACTTACAAGAAGTGGTTTAATAGGTTCATGAAAGGGTACAAGCACCAATACCTTAAATTAATATTTGCTTTCACAAGAGTTTATAAACATTAATATAAACAAAATAGATGTTACTTATTTTATCATCTCTATACTAAATTTGTAATAAACATTTATGTAAAATTTGAATGATTCCAATGTTTAAATATCTATGGATATTTCTCATATACATTGATATTTTTATGGAATACTGAATCCCAGGAATATGAGTTTTATTAGCACTTGAGTTAAACACATTTTTTTAGATAAAGGAAATATATCTGTCAGTATGCTTTCACAGCTCTTTGATCTCCCTGTAGAACATACTCTATAGTTAATATGTCTTACTGCAGATTTCTCTTTATAATATTTCACAGGTTATTTTAAGACAAAGAATAATGTGTTTTCTATTAGTTAAGAAGTTTTGTCACATCTTATGCATATCTTCATATGTTGAGAAGTATCAACCCCAAGGATATTTTGGCTTATAAACCTCTTTAAATGTGACTTTTTTCTCTGTTTTGAGGCTTTATATTTATTTGCCACCTCGTAAAAAAAGATATTAAAATGAAAATACATTTAATGTGCTGATTCAGAAATATGCGTTACTTTATGAAATTCAAAACATAAACTGAAATACAAAGAATAATTTAATACATTAAAAATAGTACCACACAGATACAATACCATGCACAAATTCTCTAGCCCATCAGCATTGCTCGTGAGAGACAGTTACCATCATTAAGTATATAAACCAGTTGCTAATATTCAAGGAGGACTCCCACAAAATGGTCATGTGCAAAGTGGCTGTCTTGCAAATCAACGCCTGAATTTTAGACCAACTAGCCTAGTGATTTTCACCTTGGAGCTCAGAATTGGAAGTACTGACTAGGTTTCCAATATATGTAATTTTAAATTATAAGGCATTCGTCTCTAAATGAGCATTCACACAGACTTGTGCTCGCTTTCAGTTGTTTGGAGAATGACTGCCTACCTCTTTGAAGCAACCTTCCTGACACAAGCTAAGATCCCTGGATGAGACCTTCATTCATAGGCAAAATGGCTTATAAAAGTTGAACCATCAGAAGCGTGCACTTCTTTGAATGTTTAGTGCAATTCACCTATGACGCCGTCTGGTCCTAGAATTTTGTTTATTGGGAGGTTTTTGATTGTTTCAATTTTATATTTCTTCCCCAGTCAGTCTTGGAAGACTGTATGTTTTTAGGAATGTATACATTTCTCCTAGATTGTCCAGTTTGTTGGTGCATAAATGCTTGTAGTAGTTTCTTATAATCCTTTCTATTTCTGTGATCTCAGTTATAATTTCTCCACTTTAATTTCTAATTTCGTTTTTTCGAATTCTCTTTATTTCTTGGTTAGTCTAGCTAAAGAATAGTCAATTTTGTGTATCTTTTCAAAGAACCAGCTCTTAGTTTCATTGATTTTTTTCTGTTGTTTTTTAGTTTCTATTTCACTTATTTCCAATTGAATCTTTATTAGTTTCTTCCTACTACTAACATTGGGCTTCATTTGCTCTTCTTTTTCTAGTCCCTTTAGGTATAAAGTTTGTTTATTTGAGATTTTTCTTGTTTCTTGAGGTAGGCCTATATTGCTATACACTTCCCTCTTAGGACCACTTGAGCTGAATCCCATAGATTTTGGTATGTTGTATTTCTGTTTTCTTTTGTCTCTAGATATATTTTGATTTCTCCTTTGATTTCTTTGATAATCCATTTGTTGTTCAATTGCATGTTGCTTAATCGCCACATTTTTGTTTTTTCTCTCATTTTCTTCTTGTAATTGATTTCTGTTTCATTCCATTTGGGTCAGAAAGGATGCTGGATATGATTTAAATCTTTTTGAATTTATTAAGACTTGTTTTGTGGCCTAATATGAGTCTATCCTGGAGAATATTCCATGTGCTCTTGAGAAGAATGTGTATTCTTGTATTCTGCTTTTGGATGGAATTTTCTGTATATATCTATTAAGTATATGTTGTCTAATATTTTGTTTGGACCACTATTACCTTATGAATCTTCTGTCTTGATGATCTATCCATTGATGTAAGTGGGACGTTAAAAAATCCCTTAGTATTATTGTATTGCTGTCAATCTCTCCCTTTAAGCCTGTTAATATTTGCTTTATGTATTTTGGTGCCCCTATGTTGAGTACATAAATATTTATGAATGTTATATCCTCTTCTTAGATTGACCCCCTTATCATATGCAATGCCATTCTTTTTCTTTTGTTACAGTCTCTGTTCTAAAGTCTATTTTGTTTGATATGAGTATGGTTATCCGAGATTTCTTTTCATTTCCATTTGCATGGAGTATTTTTCACATCCCCTTCACTTACAGTCTGTGTAAGTCCTTACTTCTGAAGTGAGTCTCTTGTAGGCAGCATATAGATGGATCTTATTTTTTTTCCATTCAGCCACTCGATGCCTTTTGATTGGAGAATTTAGTCCATTTACATTCAGAGTAGTTATTTATAGATATGCACTTATTGCCATTTTGTTACTTGTTTTTTGGCTGTTTTCATAGTTCTTTCTGGTCCCTTCTTCTCTTTCTCTCTTCCCTTGTGGTTTAATGGCTTTCTTTAATGTTATATTTAGATTTCTTCCTCATTTTCTTTTGTGTATTTACTATAAGTTTTTGCTTTATGGTTACCATGAGGTTCACATGTAACATCCTTTGTATATAACAATTTGTTTAAAGTTGAAAGCAACTTAAGTTTGAACACATTCCAAACTTTATGTTTTTACTCCCCCAGTCCCACATTTTATATTTTTGATGTCACATTTTACATCTTTTTATTTTATTTACTTCTTAACTAATTATTGTAGTTTTAAAGATAACTTTTTTTGTCTTTTAACATTCTTACTTGTTATAAGTGATTGATCCATTATCTTTACTATATATTTACCTTTTCCAGTGATATTGGATGTTTTCTTATTTTAATTAGTAGCCCCCCCCCCCTTTTAGCTTAAAGAAGTCCTTTTAACATTACTTGTAAGGTTGGTTTTGTGGTGATGAACTCCTTTAGTGCTTATCTGAAAAACTCTTAATCTCTCCTTTAATTCTCAATGATAACCTTGCAGAGTAGAGAATTCTTGGTTGGAAGGTTTTTCCTCTTAGCACTTTGAGTATGCCATACCACTCTCTTCTGACCTGCAAATTTTCTGCTGAAAATTCTGCTCATTGCCTTATGGGGTTTCCCCTTGTATATAACTAGTTGTTTTTGTCTTGCTGCTTTTAAGATTGTTTTTTTTTTCTTTAACTTTTACCATTTTAATTATGTTGTGTCTTGATTTGGATCTCTTTGGGTTTGTCTTATTTGTAACTCTCTGGGATTCCTGGAAGTGGATGTCTGGTTCCTTCTCCAAATTATGAAATTTTTTAAGCCATTATATATTCAAATAAGTTTTCTGGCCCTTTCTCTCTCTCTTATCCTTCTGGAACCCCTATAATGCAAATGTTACTCCACTTGATGTTCTACCATAGATCCTTAAGTTATCTTCACTTTTAAAAATTATTTATTTTCTTTTTGGGCTGTCTGGGTGAAGTCTATTGCTTTGTCTTCCAGCTTGCCGATCCAGTCATTTGCTTCATCCAGTATCCTGTTGGACCCTTCTAGTATATCTTTCGGTTCAGTTATTGTATACCTCAGCCTGTAACTTCTGTTTGGAACATTCTTATATTTTCTGTCTCTTTGTTCAATATCTCACCATGTTCATCCATTCTTCTCCCAAGTTTGGTGAGCATCTTTATCACCATTATTTTGAACTCTTTATTGGGTGGATTGCTTATGTCCTTTTCATTAGAGCCTTTTTCTGAGTTTTAGTCTTGTTCTTTCATTTGGAATACATTCCTCTGTCTCCTTATTTTGTCTGACCCTCAGTGTTTGTTTCTTTGTATTATGTGAATCAATTACCTCTCTCAGAATTGATGGAGAAGACTTGTGTGGGAGTTGTCCAGTGGGGCCATGATACATCATCCTCCATGGCCACCAGAGATAGGTACTCAAGGGCATCTCCTGTGTGGGCTGCACATGGCTACCTGCTTACGTGGAGCTGCAGCTGCCATGTGGGGTGGGTGAAGTTCTCAGCTGGCCTGGCTATAGCCCACAGCCAATGTGCAATTGGTGGGGGGGCTTTCAGCAGGGCATTCCCTCCAACTCTATCAGTTTACAGAAAGAGTTCCAAGATGGCACTCACCAGTGCTGGTATTAACAATGTAGAATGAGATTGCAAAGATTGATTCTTCCAGTGTCTTCGTCCCTGGAAAGAGTTCGAACATATGTCTCCAGCATATGCTTTAATATTAGTAAGTGGGTCTCCTCCTGATATAGAATAGGCGCTTTTCAATCTAGTGTTTTTGCATTGAGTTCTGGGATCAGTAAGTCAGTACACAAGCCCTTTAAAAGCAGGTTTTCCATTCTGTACAGTTCTATGATTTTTCTGGTTGTAATGCCTGTTGGTTTTCAAAGCCATAGATTTTGGGGCTGGCCACTCCTTTACCGGATCTAAGGGTTGAGGTGCTTGATGGGGAGAACAAACCCCTCACTCCTCTGGGAAATGTTTTGTATCTTTGAATTCCTTCCCACTTGTGGATCACTGTGCCTGGGCTGGGTTTTTTTCTTTGGCAAGACTGCATCTCTGCCTCTCCTACTGTCTCAGTGGCACCCTTTTATCCTTAGTTGTAGAGGCTCTGTTCATCCAGCTTTCAGTTTTTATCAGAGGAAATTATTCCATATGTAATTGTAGATTTGTTGTGTCCATTGGAGGTGTGCTCAGGATACTCCTACACAGCTTTCTTGACTAGACCTCCCCCAAATATAATCTTATATATACATTAAATATGGATGCATCAATATATAAAATTATTTTTATGAATTTATATATCTCTCTACAGGAATAAATAAATGTATTAGTATGATTGTTTTCTTATGTTGTTGTATAATTTGTTTTACTTCCGATTTTGTAATGAGCCCAACATTTTAAGAATGTCATCACTGGAGAAATAAGAAGCCAGAATTTGGGTTATTGTTTTGTTGTTTGTTGGTTGGTTTGGCAGTGGTTTGGGTGAGCCTAGCTTCATGCTCCTGGAACAAGTTAATGACAGATAATGGCTTCTCTCTGTCAGGCCTTAGCAGAGTATAGCCTAACAATAGTCACTGAGCTTCTTCAACCTGATCCATCTGCTACTTGTTGGCCTCAATGCTCATTACAAACCCCAGGTAATTACTGTGTATTTTCATAGCTAAAACCAAAACCAAGGAGATGTGGATGATGGCTAGTGGTAAGTTATACCTCAACTGGATATTTTTTGAGATTCCAGGTCTACCCAAGTCAACGTGTCTCAGTGGCATTTCCTGACGTAATCTTTTTGTGCCTATGAGGGTCGCCATTCACCACAGGCTTGTTGTCCTTTGAAGATTTTTTAGTGCATTTAAATTTGGGAATAGCAGATACTTATATTCTCTGTCTTCCATCCCCATCTTTGTAAAAAAGGCAACAATTTCATTTTAATCTCATAAAAGTATACTGGCTATTTTGCTTTACAAGTTCTGTTGATTCTGGGCGTGAGAGAAAAATTTTCACAAATGGATCTACTAATGCTTGCCTTCATATCATGTCTTGCTTGCCACGTTTTTCAAGATGCAGATATTTCACATCAAAGTGCTCCAGACAGATTGGAATTTCAGTAAGAAATTTATCAAGATGTAGTGTTTCTAGTAGATAATATTTTATTTTTTAGCTAAAAATATATGTGTAATTTATTTTATACTTTTATCTCTATATATATTAATGATCTTAGTTTTAAAAAGTGTCTTATACATTGGTTTTTAAAAGGAAATATTATCAGTAATCACTTTAAATGTCAATGGTCTATATGCACCAATGAAAGAGATTGTTAGAACGGGTGAAAAAACAATACTCGATTAATATGGTCTACAAGAAACCCACTTTAAATATGAAGATGCTTATATATTGAAAGCAAAACAATGGAGAAAGATAAATCATATTAACAAAATCAAAGAAAGCTGGAGTAGCTATATTTATTTTAGACAGAACAGAATTCAGAACAAGAAAACTCATCAGAAATAAAGAAGAATGTTACATAATGATAAAGGGGTCAATTCTCTAAAAATGTATAACAATTCTTAATGTCTATGCACCTAAAAAAAATGTGAGTTTTTTTTTAAAAAATTGATAAAACTGAGAGGAAAAATAGATAAATCCCCTATTATAGCTGTAGATATCAACAGTATTCTATCAGCAATAGACAGATCTTATAGGCAGAAAATCAGTAAGGACATAAGTTGAACTCAAAGCGACAACAATCAACTGGATCTAATTGACATTTATAGACTAATTCATCCAACAACATCAAAATAAACATTTTTCTCACGCTCACACAGTATGTTCACCAAGATAGAACACATCCTGGGCCATAAAATACACCTTTACAAATATAGAAGAATAGAAATTGTACAGTTTACACTCTCAGACCATAATGGAATTAAACTAGTATTTAAGGAAAAAAGTATGTGGAGAATCCCAAAATATGTGGTTATTAAACAACTCACTTAAAAATAACACATGGATCAAAGAATAAATCTGAATAAAGAGAATTTTAAAATATTTGAACTACATGAAAATGAAAACAAAACATCAAAATTTGATGGACGCTGCAAAAATATTACATAAAGGGAAATATATAGGAGTGCCTGCATAATTAGAAGTGATATCTAAAATCAGTAATCTAAGTATCCACCTTAGAAAACTAGAAAAAGAAGAGCAAATTAAATCTAAAGTAAGCATAAAAAAGAAATAATAAAAAGAACAGAAATAAATAAAATTGAAAATAAGAAATCAATAGAGAAAATAAACAAAACCAAAAGCTGGTTCTTTGAAAAGATCAATAAGCCTCTAGTCAGGCAACTAAGAAAAAAAGAAAGATGACACAAATTACTAAGATCAGAAATGAAAAAGAGAACATCACTACAGATCCCATGGATATTTATAGAAGGATACTGGGAAACTATGAACAAGTCATCTCCACAAAATTTTAAACCTAAATGAAATGGACCAATTCCTTGAAAGACACAAACTATCACAATTTACAAGGAGAAATTGACAATCTTAGTAGCCCTTTATCTATTTTTAAAATTGAATCAATAATTAACCTTCCAAAGCAGAAAGCACCAGGCCAGATGGGTTCACTGGTGAATTGTACCATACATTTAAGGAAGAAATTAAACCAATACTCTATACTCTCTTCCAGAAGATAGAAGAAGGAGTACTTTCTAACTCATTCTATGAGACCAGCACTACTCTAATACAAAAACTGGCCAAAGACATTGAAAGAAGAGAAAATTACAGACCAATGCCTCTCAAGAACATAGATGCAAAAATCCTCAAGAAAATACAAGCAAATCCAGTTCATCAATATATAAAAAGAATCATACCTCATGGCAAGGTGGGATTTATTTGAAGCATGCAAGATTGGTTTGAAATAAAGTATTGTAATCTCTCACATCAATAGTCTAAAGAAGAAAAAGTACATAATCATATTAATACATGCAAAAAAAAGCATTTGGCAAAATAAAAACATATTTGTAATAAAACTTTCAGCAAACTAGGAATAGAGGGAAACTTTCTTGACTTGATTAGGAACATCTACAAAAAAACTTACAGTTAACATCATACATGATGTTGAGAAATTAAAAACTTTCCCACTAAGATGAGAAACAAAGCAAGGACGTGCCCTCTTACCACTCTTTTTCAACATTGTATTGGAAGTCCTAGCTAAGGCAATAAGACAAAATAGGAAATAAAATATATACAGATTGAGAAGGAAGAATTAAACTTTCTTGCTCACAAATGACATGATTGATGTAGAAAATCTCAAAGGATCAACAACAACCAAAACCTCCTGAAGCTAATAAGCAATTATAGAAAGGTTTCAGGGTACAAAGTTACTACAGAAAGGTCATTACCTTCCTATGTACCAGTAGTGAAAAGTGGAATTTGAAATAAAACCATTACCATTTATATTAGCATCCAAAGAAAAAAAAATTTAATTATAAATCTAAAAAAAAATACAAGATTTGTATTAGAAAAACTATAAAACTCTGATGAAAGAAATTAAAAAAGAACTCACTAAATGGAGTGATATGCCATGTTCATGAATAGGAAGACAATATTGTCAAGATGTCAGTTCTTCTTAACCTGATCTATAGATTTATTGCAGTCTCAATCAATGCTAGCAGGTTATTTTGTGAATATAGACTATCTGATGCTAATGTTTATATGGAAGTGCAGAAGACCCAAGATGGCAACATGATTTTGAAGGAGAAGAACAAAATTGGAGGACTGACATTATTCATCCTCAAGTCTTACTATAAAACTACAGTAATAAAGACAGTGTAGTATTGGTGAAAGCATAGACAATAAAACAACTAAAGAGAATAGAGAGCCCAGGAATAGACTCACACAAATATAGTCAACTGATATTTGACAAAGGAGCAAAGGCAATACAATAGAATGAATGGCAGTAGAACAACTGGACATCCACAAGCAAAAAAACAAACAAACAAACAAAAAACACCAGACACAGAATTTACACCCTTCACAAAAATCACTCAAAATGGATCATAAACCTAAATGTAAAATGAAAAACTATAAACTCTTAGAAGCTGCCAGTGAGAAATTCTAGATGATCTTGAGTTTGATAATGACTTTTTGGAGACATACCAAAGGCTCAGTCCATGAAAGAAATAATTAATAAGCTCTACTTATGGAAAATGGAAGATTAAATGGCTCTGATAATTTTTATTTTTTGAAATTCTACATAATAACTGTTTCTCTCACCTTTTTAGATAAAATAAGTCGAAGCTGAGAGTTGCCTAATAGCCAAATAAATTAGATATTGATCTGTATGGAAAGTTCCTTTCTGTCTTTACCCTAGAGACTGCAATGTTTGCACAGTGATGACCAAGTTTTTCTTTCAAGGAAGTAATTTCAGAATATTTGATTGCTCGACATTGTAAACATGCCAGTTAAAACCAGATAACTTTATAGGTCATCTTTCTTCAAGTAAATTAATATTGTCTAAATTGCAAGTTTACTAAACTGAAGAGATATAAATGAAATTAAATTATTCTCTATATATTTTCATTATTTCATTTTTCCTCTCAAAACCAAAAGAAGGGTAAGGTAATATGTTCAATGGCAATAATTTTTAAAATATTACCAAGTTTTCACTGGTAAATTATTAAGTAATTAGAGTTTTTATTTTCATAATTGGAACATTATTTATTTTAATGTTTTGTGTTTAACAAGTGCAAACTTCACAAAGTTGGAGAAAGTTTCATATTAGCACTTGTTATAGTGTTTTCTGAAATTTATGTAAATTTCTTACACTTCTAGTGAAGGTGTTGAGGCAGTAAATAAATAAATAAATATATAAATAAATAAATAAATAAATTGAGGAAGGGCCAGAAAACTCCTTCACCCTTTAATATCTGCTTGCCTTACTGTCCATATGCTTGTTCAGAAAGTATAATGGTCTTTTAATCCACTAGCTTCTTAAAAAAACATCATCCTAGGTGACTGTTTGGTAAAATTGTATGCATCTCAGAAAGGCATCCTAGAAAAGCAAAAAAGGCATAAAATTATATCAAAGGATAAAATTATATCAAGGCATAAATTAGTTTAGGTATAATTATAGGCCTTAGAGTTTAATTGCAAAGTAGAGACCATGTGCTAGGTTCAGCTATCTAAGCTTACCCCATAAGATGCTCAGTTTAGTCTGGGACAGTCTTCTTTGGTTTGGGACCTGTGATTTTTTTTTTTTAAACTTGTTTATTGAACATTTACTTGATGATCATCCTGGGAATGAAAATAGAGTGCCATAATTTTGAGGACTTGTGCGTATTGAATGTCTCTTCATTCTTCTCCATATCCTAACCTGATATTTGTTAATATGTTGTATAGAATTGTCTTATTTGTCTCAGTTCATTATATGCTATTATTTTCATTCTGTTTAAAGCCCCTGGTTAGCTACTTAATGCATTTCTACTTCTTTATACCATTTTCTCTTCTTCTTCCTTTCCAAAATCTATTTCCATCTTAACATGAGTTTTTACCCTTCAGTGTATTTATCTATAAGTTTAATATGCTAATTTGCATACATATTTGTAAATAAGATATGGCATTGATTTACTTCTGTTCATTTAAAATTTTGTTTTTACTTCTGATGTACCTCATTCTGTTTCTTACTTTCTTGCATGTAATATGTTTTGAGGACTCATCCATGTTGCTATAAGTAAATCTTGTTAATTTTTTCCTTACTTCTGTACAATATTCCATCTTAGGTATCTACCGCATTTTATTTATCATTTTCCCTAGAACAACTATGAGGTTGGCTTCCAATATTGGTGATAAATGTTCTTTATGTTTCTTTGTGCTCCCATGTGAGAGTTTCTTTGAAGTGTAAATACCCAGGAGTGGAATTTTAGAGTTCTAGGAAATACACATTCTTAGTTTCACTAAGTACTGCTACGTACTTTCCAAATTACTATACCAATTACATTCACATCAACTCTGGTAATATTAGTAATTTTTTATAGCAACATTGCAGTTTCACATTATTTTAATTATTTCAATGGAAAGACGTTAATTTTAATATTGAAGCTCTAGAAAATTTTAATGTGAATGTGAACCTGAGTAAGAAACTAATTCTTGGTTTTTCTTTTTTAAAAAAATTGTTTAATTTAATGTAATTAATTTATTTTTTATACAGCAGTTTCTTATTAGTTATCTATTTTATACATATTAGTGTATATATGTCAATCCCAATCTCCCAATTCATCCCACCACCACCACCACCTGCCCCCCAATTTCCCCCCTTGGTGTCCATACGTTTGTTCTCTACCTTGGTTTTTATTTTACTCATTCACTATCTACAGACCAGACTTTCATTTTTGCTGAACTCAATCTGTAATAGTTAAGTTCAAACTCCTATTAATTTCTAATTTTCAAGTTTATGAATTGTGCTTCTCATTTATTTGTTTGTTTATTTACATTTAATTAATTTATTTTTATGAGGTATAGTTGATGTACAATATTATATAATGTACAATTTATTTCACTTAGCATAATACCCTCCAGTTCCATCTATGTCGGAAATGGCAAAATTTCATTCTTTTTTATGGTTGAATAGTATTCCATTGTATATACATACCACATCTTCTTTGTCCATTCATCTGCTGATAGACTTTAAGGTTGCTTCCATACCTTGGCAATTGTAAATAATACTGCTATGAACACTGGGGTCCGTATATCTTTTCAAATTAGTGTTTTTGGTTTTTTCCGATATATATCCAGGAGAGAAATTGCTCAGTCATATGGTAGTTCTGTTTTTAGTTTTTTGAGAAATATCCATATTGTTTTCCACAGTGGCTGCACCAATTTACATTCCCACCAAGTGTACAAGTGTTTCCTTTTTTCCACATCCTTGCCAACATTTGTTACTTGTGTTCCGTTTGGTGATAGCCATTGAGACAGGTTTGTGAGGTGATATCTCATTGTGGTTTTGATTTGCACTTCTCTGGTGAGTGATGTTGAGCATCTTTTCATGTGCCTATTTGCCATCTGTATGTCTTCTTTGGAAAAATGTCTTGCCTTCTGCCCATTTTTCAACTGGGTTTTTTAAAAATGTTGATATATTTTGGATATTAACCCCTATCAGTCATATCACTTGCAAATATTTCTCTCATTCAGTAGGTTGTCTTTTCATTTTGCCAATGGTTTCCTTTGCTGTGCAAAAGCTTTTAAGTTTAATTAGGGACCTGAGATTTATACTTAAAAACCACACGACACAGTGTGACCAATAAAATAAACTAAATAACCTTACTTAGTCCATGTAGAATCTAGAGAGATTTCCCCAGAATATTTCATATCAGCTTCTCAGGGACAAACAGAGCTATTTGGCCTATATTTATTGTGAAATGTATGGGGAAAATTAATCATATGTATAATAGAGCTTGGAACAGATAAAAGCTCTAAGGAATTGGGCAATTATCTTGGAAACCAGTTTGATCTTGGAATTGACAGAGTCTGAAATACCTTCATTCTGCTTGTAAAGTGCCATGAACTATGCTTAAATGTAGAGTACTTAAAAGCACAGGAAACCAGGGTCACAAAAAACCTGATTTGCATCCTGGTTCCACTTTTACAAGCCATGGGAAAATAATTTCATTTGAGTCTCCTAGGATTTTTTGTTTCTAAGTCTCATTTTCTTCATTTATAAAATGAATATAATAATATTACCTAAGGATCTTATAAGGACCTAGTGAATATTGTAAATCTTGAACAAGGTATTCCTTGTGACCTATCTAGCATAATGACTGGTAAGTAGTAAGTGCTTAGTAGATATTTACTTATTTGTAATACAATTCCTTACTTAAAATGCATTGAAAGAAATTCTTTAGAAGAGGTATATATAAAACAAAATATGATAGGATGAGACTTGAGTGATCGTGAGGCAACAGAAACCAAAATAAGATTTTCTAACTATCAGTCACCTACTTCCTTGAGATTTCTAGTCCGAGACAAACTCTATACTCAAAACAAATTTCGAACAGAGCTTCCAGTGAGACTAGATCTACCAGTCTTATACCACTTTGTGTCTATTATATTAGATACAAAAATAAATAGTATTTAAAAAAAAAACTTCAGCAGGTTATAAACATTTCAAGTTTACTAGCCAATCTAAGTTCTAACTTCTTTTTATCATTTACAATAGAAAATTAGCATGTTAAATCGTAGATGTTGCTATTAAATGTTAGCTACAGTAACATTTGTCATTGTATCAGTGACAAGAGGGATACAAAAATTTTCTTGTTTTATTCTCAACACTATTGAGCTCTGCTGATTCACCTTTCGTAGTCTCTTATTTTATTGTTTTAAGATGGCATTTGGAACAGGTATTAACTTTTATTTTTCTAAAAGACTCATGGTATAATAAAATGCCATAGTGTAAATAAAGACACAATTCTTATGTAAAACAAAAAAGACAGTGTGGTATTGGTGCAAAGATAAATGTGTAGCTGGATGGAACAGATTGTGAGACTATAAACAAATCCTTACATTTGTAATCAATTGATTTGTTATTATGGTAAAATATATATAACATAAAATTTACCATTTTCCCATTTTTAAGTCTATATTCAGTGGCATGAAGTACATTAACAATGTTGTGCAACCAGCATCACTGTCTAGTTTTCAAAACATTTCTTTACACACACACACACACAAAATTTTTTTCTCCAAATATTTTTCAGATACCGTTGTACAGTTTCTCCTAAAGTAGATTTCCCTCATTTGTTTTTATATGGCCAAATCTCTTTAACTGGCCCTTAACTAAAGCAAGAGCTCCTCTTAGCTCTGAAGCTTCATTTTCTAAAGTGATATGCACCAGATCAGCAATTTTGTTGTTAAATTCCAAGGCATTAAGTCTTACTGTAAAGCAATCTTTAATCTTGTTACTTTAAGAAGTGCTTAATTATCTAACACTATTTTTTTTGCCAAGAAATTACTCCATGGCTTTTTCCTATGAATTGCCCTTTAATTCAAAAGTTATGAGGCTTTTGGGTTCAGTCCATTTCCACACAGGTGCTGCATATCATGTTGAGAGATGGTGAGATATTAAAGGACTGGATCTTTTCATCTCTTTATTCATCAAAGCTTTTTTGAAAATGACATGGAATATTAAAGGATTTTTAAGGTAAAATCATAACTGTCTTGCAAATGTAAAATGAACACAAAGAGTTTTATTAAACTCATCAATTAATGGAAGAAGCAGCAAGATATTAAAAACCATTTCAAGTGAGAATCCTAGGAGCAGACAAAAATGTTGAAATGAATTTAGTAAAAAATAGCTTCTTATGGATGAGATGATTTACATCTCCATCTGACAAAATTTATTTGCATCACAATAGACAATCATTTCATTGGTATAACTAGTAATTTTCTACAATTTGAAGAGTTGCAAAATAGCTCCAAGACAACAAAAAGTGTGGAGTTTTATAGAATCAACTAATAAGGAAGTGTGTGCTAGGTGGCACCTAACATTCAATTTCAAAGTCTTTCGTACTTTTTCCTTAAATAATTTAGAAGCAGGGATAATGTGGAAAAGTTAAAGGACATTACATTGACTATATTGAATTGTCACCATTATTCACATGATATACAGAGGCAAAAATGGGGAAAAACAAATAACATTGTGTGTCCACAATGTATAGGTCTTTGCTAATCTGTTTGAATATAATATTGTATTTAATTTCCCTGAAACTTTTTGAGTTAGGTATTTTTTGTGGGGTGACTGTGACTCCCCCCCAAAAAACGCACATTTTTAAAAAACAAAAGTTATGTTGAAGTTCTTACTCCTGCTAACTGTGAATGCGATCTTATTTGGAAATAGGGTCTTTGCAGATGTAATTAAGGTGTAAATTAATATGAGGGCCTATGGAGTAGGGTGGGCCCTTAATCCAGTATGACTGGTGTCCTTATGAGAAAAGGAGAAGAGACAAGAGATGGACACATCATATGATGACGGAGATAGATGTAGGAATGAACTACAAGGAACTCTGAGGATGGCCTGTAATGTTAGAAGCTAAGAGAAAGGCATGGAAGTGATTATCTCCTAGAGCTTTCTCCTATTATTTCAGAAAGAGCATGGCCCTGCCTACACCTTGATTTCAGACTTCTAGCCTTCAGAACTGTGAGAGAATAAATTTCTGTTGATTTATGCCACCCAACATGTGGTAATTTGTTACAGCAGCCTGAGGAAACAAATACAGTATTTTTGTAACTGCTTTATAATTTAAGATAATGGTATAGAAAATGTTGAAGGAATTTGACAAATACCGCACAGATTCTAAGTGTCAGAGTAAAAATTTGCCCCAGGTACCTTTGATCCAAATTGTACTTTTTGTTCACTATGCCCTAATACATTTTTGGTTGAGAAAAGTTTTGATGGTATCAGTTATTTTAATGTTTATTAAATATTAAAATGATCAGTTCCTTATTACTAAATCATGATCATTAATAAAACATCCTCAAACTGATGCCATTTCTGATTCCTTGAATTAAAAAAAAAAACCCAAGTGATAATTGTATTTTATTTTATTTTAGCAAATATATTACTGGGTTTTCTTTTCTTTCTTTGTATAATATAATTTGAAAAAAATGAAACATATTAGAAAACAAAACAAAACAAAAAGCCTAGGAATTATGACAGGCATATCTTTTATTTACTTTTTGCTATATTTTATGATGTAATACAAATTCATCAGAGAAGCCAAAATAGTTATACATTGCTGCCAAGAAAATGAGACATAAAATTAGGTATTAAGTCTAACTGATTTTTGGTGTTTTAGGTATTTGCTATGGTGCCAAGTTTTCAAAGTTAGTTTTGTGAGCTTTGGTTGTATAGTTCAGATAGGAAAATGGATCCAAATATAAATTTTGGTTTCTGACTTATGGAAAATATAGTTATAAAAATGATGACTGATGGAGCACAAATAAATCAAAACTATGAATAATTTAACCAAACATTTTGGTAGATTTGGCATATTGTGACATAAAATTCTGGTATATTTCTTTATATGGTTGACATCACTATACACATACACATGCACACACATACATTTTTGTGCTCTGTTCTTTTCATATAGCATTATGTAATTTAAATTCTATGATTGGAAATACCCAATGTTGGTTTTGAAAGCACATTATTTCAGTTTGATGTCTATTGGTTTAATGGTAAAGTAAATTTTATTTTAGTGAGAGATCTTATAATAACTTCTGCTATATATCTATATCATAGCATGCTTATTTATTAGGTGATACAATTGTATAAATATTTTTCTAGGAGTAATGAAAATGAAAGTTTCATTGAAAATGAGCAGTTACATTTATTTTGTATTTTTTTTAAAGACTGCAAAACAAAAATGCTATCTCTGTCTTACTATTTTGGTCTTAGGTGGTTATCTCAGTAGATATGCAGCAGTAATGAAGCCACAATTTTATTATATATGCTATAACTAAAAAGTAATTTTTTCCCTTTGAACTATTATTGATTTTGTTCTTGCTGATGCTAGTGACTGAGACTATATGAGTAGAGTCTGTTTGCTTCACAGATAGTTTCTGATCTGTCACAAGGCATTATTTTTGGATTTATCTAGCCTCTATTACTGCCATGCAAACACTACAGGATGATAAGTTAATTTTTTAAACTGTCAGAAAGATGTTCAAATATACACATTTCCCCTTGATCTTAAAGCACACTTTTTATTCGTGCCTATAAAACCAGGCAGGAAAATGTGGATGTTTCAGCATATTACAATATGTTATTATATACTATTCTTATAGAAAGAACTTAAAACATATCTAGCTGACAGTGAATTCAGAGAATTACAAAAATCTTTATTAATAAAACAACTGAATATAAACACACCAGATTTATTCAGCAATTTTTATGTCTGTTGACTCATTTAGAAGAGAGATAAAGAGAGAGCAAAATGCTCGTCTTTCCTCAAACCCATCCATCCCCCTTAAATTTGCTGTGAATATCAAAGAAACTAGGACATACACATGTGTAGGAGCCCCCCAAAATTTTCAAGATACAAAGTCACTATCATACTCCCTGTGGGAATTTTCATATATCCATTAATATATTTTACTATGGAACATAAGTTCTGATATGCAGTAAATTCCCGTAGTAAAATCCAAGTATTATATTAGGGCTGGGTTCAAAAGCTATATGTTAAAATTCCATATCAGTTAGACAGAGTGAATCAGTAAATTTCACATAAAAGTTAGTATTTCCAAGTTCTCTTATAAATTAACTTTTACATTCTAAAAAGGATGATAAAAGAAATGAGATAACATATGTGGGCACAAGAGGGTTTTTTTTATCATTTTAAAAAACTTTTAAAATTAATTTTTATTGGAGTATAGTTGATTTACAATGTTGTGTTAGTTTCTGCTGTACAGCAAAGTGAATCAGTTCTATATATACATATATCCACTCTTTTTTAGATTCTTTTCCCATGTAGGCAATTATAGAGTACTGAATAGAGTTCCCTGTGCTATACAGTAGGTTCTTATTAGTTATCTATTCTATATATAGTAGTGCATATATGTCAACCCAGTCTCCCAATTTATCACTCTCCCCCTTATCCCCTGGTAAGCATAAGTTTGTTTTCTACATCTGTGACTCTACTTCTGTTTTGTAAAAAAGTTCATATGTACCCTTTTTTTTAGATTCCACACATAAGCAATATCATATGATATTTGTCTTTCTCTGTCTGACTTACTTCACTCAGTGTGACAATCTCTAGGTCCATCCACGTTGCTGCAAATGGCATCGTTTTATTCTTTTCTAAGGCTGAGTAATATTCCATTGCATATATGTACCACACATGCTTTAATCCATTCCTCTGCTGATGGACATTTAGGTTGCTTCCATGTCCTGGCTATTGTAAATTGTGCTGCAGTGAACATTGGGGTGCATGTATCTTTTCGAATTATGGCTTTCTCCGGATATATGCTCAGGATGGGGATTGCTGGGTCATACAGTAGTTCTATTTTTAGTATTTTAAGGAACCTCCATACTGTTCTCCATAGTAGCTATACCAATTTACATTCCCACCGACAGTGTAGGAGGGTACCTGTTTCTCCACACCCTCTCCAGCATTTATTGTTTGTAGATTTTTTGATGATGGCTATTCTGACTTGTGTGAGGTGATACCTCATTGTAGTTTTGATTTGCATTTCTCTAATAATTTTGATTTGCATTTCTGTAATGATGTTGAACATCTTTTCATGTGCTTTTTAGCCATCTGTATGTCTTCTTTGGAGAAATGTCTATTTAGATCTTCTTCAATCATTTTCTGATTGGGTTGTTTGTTTTTTTGATATTGAGCTGCATGAGCTGTTATCCCTTGTCAGTTGCTTCATTGGCAAATATTTTCTCCCATTCTGAGAGTTGTCTCTTCAATTTGTCTGTGGTTTCCTTTGCTGTGCAAAAGCTTTTAAATTTCATTAGGTTCCATTTGTTTATTTTGTTTTTATTTCCATTTCTCTAGGAGGTAGGTCAAAAAGGATCTTGCTGTGATTTATGTCATAGAGTGTTCTGCCTAGGTTTTCCTCTAAAAGGTTTATAGTTTCCAGTCTTACATTTAGGTCTCTAATCCATTTTGAGTTTATTTTTGTGGATGATGTTAGAGAGTGTTCTAATTTTATTCATTTA
Organism: Balaenoptera musculus; assembly: GCF_009873245.2. Lineage (NCBI taxonomy): Eukaryota > Metazoa > Chordata > Mammalia > Artiodactyla > Balaenopteridae > Balaenoptera > Balaenoptera musculus. The sequence continues at coordinate 54,745,623 of NC_045790.1, read as the reverse complement.
CATGTAGCTGTGCAGTTTTCCCAGCACCACTTATTGAAGAGACTGTCTTTTCTCCATTGTATATTCTTGCTTCCTTTGTCATAGATTAGGTGAATTTTTTTGAAGAGAGGAAACAGAGTAGTATTGTGGTATGTTTATGGAAATGATCCATTCAAAAAGAAAATAATGATGATGTATGGGAAAGAAGATAGAATAGCTAGAGTGAGTAGAAGAGAGTGTATCTCTTCTCTTGACTAATAGAGAAGGGTTCATTTTAGGTTTGGGGTTTGAAAAACTGTCAGAGTGACTGTAAAATAAAAAAAAAGAAAGTCCAAGCCAAGTTCTTTACTTTCCATCTGATAAATCTAACACCTCCCCTAGGTCTTATGTGGTTGATAAGTTCAATCATATAGCCAATTGTATTGGAGAGAGAAAACTAGAAAAATCCTCTTCTCTTCAGAGAAGTGTGATCCCCTTTAGAAAAAAAAATTTTTAATTGCTATCATGTCATTTTTAGGTCATAGACAATTAAACCATCAGAGTGTGAACTTTAATTCCTTGCTATTCCTTGTTTTTATTCTTAGCAATAACAGTGTCTCTGGGCATTTGGGGGAGAAGAATCTCACCTGCAGTTTTATATTTAAGTACTATAGACCTGTAGAGTCAAAGGTGTTTGGCCTATATGTTACATAGCTACACAATATATATGTTATGTTGAGGACTAACCTACAACTCCCAACACATACACACAGAGCTATGTTCTGCAGGGTATATCTGCAATGCTAGACTATTAGGGTACAGTTACTAGATGAGCCTAGAGCCAGCCCTTATCGATTATATCTGTGATTCAGTCCTCAAAAGCTAAAAAAGTAATCCATCTCTAAATACCAGGGCCCATTCAGAAATACCAGGATACTTGGCCTTTCTTTACAGAGTATGTCCCTACCATGTTATGTGCAATCTCCCTTTCTTTACTAATTCTAAAATCTTAGATCTGTCAACTTGTTTTCAGTCAAGAGAAAGTATTGGCTAATTGATAACCCTTATGTTAAAAATTATAACTTACCAATACTCTGAAAAGGGCTTAAAATCTTTCCTTTAAGTTGTGATTATAGACCATGCTCCCAGACCTGCCTCCTTCCCTACAAAAAAGACAAAACAAAACAAAACCCAAAACAAACAAACAAAAAAAGAGGATTCCAATATTCCAAAGTAATCTAAGTTAGTTTTATTGTAACGGCTCAAATCACCATCTACCTTTGTGACAAGCTTTTCCCAATTCCTGGAATTCTTTCAAAAGTAGATCTACAAGTCACTGGGCAACTCCTCATCTACCCTAAAGTCATCCTTTCCATTACTACATGTCATGAAATACATTTACCTTGTCTTGATCTGTATCCCTGTATGTTGCCCACTGTAAGGCTGAAGTATCATCTCTAAGGCCACTGAAGCCTGGGCCATATGTTACTTCTGAGAAGCCTACGTGAAGTTTGTGAAGGGACTTCCTGGAACTGTCATGCTATTCCCAGAGTCATTGTTGATTCCCTGTCAATGCTCATCTGCTGATTTTGCTTTGATTTTTCAAAGCCTCATAGCTTTTATTTTGGAATAGAGGATTTCAGTAGCTCGTTTTATTCCTGGTTCTATACTCTGCTTCTCTCACATATGATCTAATTTATAAATTGGCTTTTAATAGCTTGTATTCACATTGTCAATGCCATTTTCTCTCTCTGTATCTCAAGCATAAGTCTACAGATCTGAATCAGAGGACTATCTGAGAGAAAGTTTTTAAATTTTAGTCAGAATAATCTTTCCTTCCACAAACTGAAGCATTGTCCTATGCTACTGTGTGTATATCTTAAAGTTTACTTTGAGATAAATCTTTTCCAGACATTTCCACAGTCCAAATAATAAAAGACACCTGATGGTAGTATCCAACAAGCTCTCTAGACATATTCACATATGTTTTATTCCTCTGACAAATGCAGCTCAGATTGCCAAAACAGGAGAAATACTCATCTATCATTATTATATGAATTTTGACTTGTAAACTATACAGAGTTGGGAGATGAGATAGATAACAGAAAAGTCCCTGATCCTCAAGGGATTGTAGGATTAACTGAAACCTCTAATTCATGTCAAAGTCCTACAACTCCAAACTGCCTTTCAATTCCTAGCAAGCTTAAATACACATAATTTCATTTCTTACTCCACTTCCTACTTCCTTTTATGTGACTTTTAAATGCAACACATCACTCAAATAAGAAACACATACTTTTCATTATTTCTTATAAACATAACAACCCAAGACAAAACAAAACAGTCTTGTGAATACTTAGTTAACATATATGCTTTTACTAAAGAGTTAGTGGTGGAGGTTGTATTTAGTCCAGTAAAATACATTGTAAAAGTGTTTTTAAAAAAGTATTTAGAACCTTCTATTCAAAAATTCTATCAGTGTGCCTCATTGGATTGATAACATCTTCTGGCTTATGCACAATTAAACTCTCTCTCTTTCATGCTCATATTTTTTCTGTGTTCATTAAACTTCACCTCTTTTCACCCAATGGCCTAGGGAAGTCCAATTTGTGTACAGCTGTTATGAAGACAAGTGTATTTATGTGTGTGTGTGTGATTTGGCATCAACAATAATCCAGGCCCTTAATACCTTATATTTTTCTAGACTATCATCAAGTTATTTATCCAAACCAAAATAGTTTCATCCCTCATTCAACTTCTAGTATAACTCTTTTGGAGATATTTACTTAGTTTAATGTTGCCTAGTATAGTCTAATAATGCATATCACAGCAATATAAAAAGAGAAACATACATATTAAAATGAAAGGACCATAAAAATAATTTATGCCCAGGTATTAAGAAATCGTACACACAAACACATATATACACATGTGTTTTCCTCATAAGGATTTTACTTTTGTAGATGTTTTAAGGTATAGAAAGATACATTATGTATAGTATCTTTTTTTCTCTGACCATTAAAATATTTCAGAGTGTTGGTTACAAAGTAACAGAGAATATTGAGAAGTGAGTTTAAGGGGAAATAATCTTTTTTGCTTTTGTTAAAGTGTAGTTGGTTTAATATCATATTAGTTTCAGGTGTACAGCATAGTATTCAGTATTTTTACAGATATTTCATTAAAAGTTATTACAAGATATTAGCTATAATTCCTTGTACTGTACAGTATATTCTTACTGTTTATCTATTTTATACATAGTAGTTTGTATCTGTTAAACTCATACCCCTAGTTTGTCCCTCTCCCTTCACTCTCCCTTTTGGTAACGACTAGTTTGTTTTCTATATCTGTGAGTCTGTTTCTGTTTTGCAAATACACTCATTTGTATTACATTTTAGATTCCACATATAAGTGATATCATATAGTATTTGTCTTTCTCTGTCTGACTTAACCAAGCATAATACCCTCTAGGTCCATCCACATTGATGCAAATGGCAAAATTTCATTCTTTTTTATGGCTGAGTAATATTCTGTTGTGTGTGTGTGTGTGTGTGTGTGTGTGTGTGTGTGTGTGTGTATGCGCCACACCTTTCCTATCCATTCATCTGTTTATGGGCATTTGGGTTGCTTCTATAACTTGGCTATTGTAAATAGTGCTTCTTTGAACATTGGGGTGCATAAATCTTTTCAAATAAGTGTTCTTGTGTTTTTTGGGATATATACCCAGGAGTGGAATTGCTGGATCATATGGTAGTTCTATTTTTAGTTTTTTGAGGAAACTCCATACTATTTTCCATAATGGCTGCAGCAATTTGCAATCCCATCATCAGTGTACAAGGGTTCCCTTTTTCCCACATCCTCACCAATATTAGTTCTTGTAGAGTTTTTGATGATAGCCATTCTGATGGGTGTGAGATGATATCTCATTGTGGCTTTGACTGGCATTTCTCTGATGATTGGCGATGTTGAGCATCTTTCCATGTACCTGTTTGCCATCTGTATGTCTTCTTTGGAAAAATGTCTATTCAAGTCTTCTGCCCATTTTTAATCTGGTTGTTTATTTTTTTGATGTTGAGTTGTATGAGCTGTTTATAAATTTTGGATATTACTCCCTTGTCAGTCATATCATTTGCAAATATTTCTTCCATTCTGTAGATTGTCTTTTCATTTTGTCAATGGTTTCCTTTGCTATACAAAAGCTTTTAAGTTTAATTAGATCCCATTTGTTGGTTTTTGCTTTTATTTCTTTTGACTTAAGAGATAGATGCAAAAAGTTATTGGTAAAACTTATGTCAAAATGTGTTCTGTCTCTGTTCTCTTCCAGGAGTTTTATGGTTTCAAGGCTTACATTTAGATCTTTAATCTATTTTGTGTTTATTTTTGTATATGGAGTGAGGTAGTGTTCTAATCTCATTCTTTCACATGTAGCTGTCCAATTTTCCAAGCACCACTTATTGAAGAGACTGTCTTTTCTCCATTGTATATTCTTGCCTCCTTTGTTGTAGATTAATTGACCATATGTGTTTTTCTGGGATCTCTATTCTGTTCCATTGATCTTTGTGTCTGTTTTTATGGCAGAACCATGCTGCTTTGATTACTGTAGCTTTGTAGTATAGTCTGAAATCTGGGATGATAATACCTCCAGCTTTGTTCTTTTTTCTCAAGATTGTTTTGGCAATTCTGGGTCTTATGTGGTTCCATCTGAATTTTAGCATTATTTTTTTCTAGTTCTGTGAAAAATGTCATGGGTGTTTTTTTTGTTGTTGTTTGTTTTTGTTTTTTATTTCTACTTTATGTTGGAGATTAGTTGATTAACAATGTTGTGTTAGTTTCAGGTGTACAGCAAAGTGATTCAGTTATAATTGTAGATGTATCTATTTTTTTTCAAATTCTTTTCCCATTTAGGTTATTAAAGAATATTGAGCAACCTTCCCTATGCTATACAGTAGGTCCTTGTTGGTTATCTATTTTAAATATAGCAATGAGTGTTTTGATAGGTATTGCACTAAATCTGCAGATTGCTTTGGGTTGTATGGTCATTTTAACCATATACATTTTTACACAGGATATCTCTCAATTTCTTTGTATCATCTTTGATTTCCTTCATCAGTGTTTTTTAATTTTTAGAGAATAGGTCTTTCACCTCCTTTGTTAAGTTTATTCCTAGGTATTTTATTCTTTCTGATGCAATTTTAAATGGGATTTTTAAAAAAACTTTCTCTTTCTGATAGTTCATTATTAGTGTATAGAAATGCAACATATTTCTGTAGATTAATCTTGTATCCTGCAACTTGGCTGAATTCATTTATGAGTTAGAATTGTTCTTGGATTTTCTATATAAAGTATCATGTGATCTGCAAATAGTGACAGTTTTACGTCTTCCCTTCCAATTTCCATGTCATTTATTTCCTTTTTTGTCTGATTGTTGTGGTTAGAATCTCCAATACTACGTTAAATAGAAGTGACAAGACTGAGCATCCTTGTCTTGTTCCTGAATTTAGAGGAAAGGCTTTCAGCTTCTCACTGTTGAGTATGATGTTAGCTGGGGGTTTGTTGTAAACTGACTTTATTATGTTGGGATATATTTCCTCTACAGCAACTTTGATGAGAGTTTTTATCATGAATGGATGTTGACTTTTGTCAAATGCTTTTTCTGTGTCTATAAAGATGATCAAATGATTTTTATCCTTCTTTATTGATGTGGTGTATCACATTGATTGATCTGCAAATGCTGACCTATCCTTGTGACACTGGAATAAATTCAAATTGATCATGGTGTATGATCCTTTTTATGTATTGTTGGATTCACTTTGCTAGTGCTTTGTTGAGGATTTTTGCATCTATATTCACCAAGTTATTGGCCTATAATTTTCTTTTTTCTTTTTTTCTCTTTTATTGCGGTGTCTTTGACTGGTTTTTGTATCAGGGTAATGGTAGCCTCATAGAATGAATTTTGGAGTGTTCTGTCCTCTTTAGTTTTTGGAATAGTTTGAGGAGATAGGTATTAGTTCTTCTTTATAAACTTGGTAGAATTCTCCTGTGAAGCCAACCAGTCCTGCAGTCCTGGACTTTTGTTTGCTGGGAGTTTTTTGTTTGTTTATTTTTGTTTTGGGGTTTTCTTTTTGTTTGTTTTTTTAATTACAAAATCTATTTCACTACTAGTGATCAGTCTGTTCAAATTGTCTGTTTCTTCTTGATTCAAGAAAATCTTGGCAGATTGTATCTTTCTAGAAGTTTGTCTATTTCTTTTAGGTTGTCCAATTTGTTGATAGATAATTGTTCATTGTATTTTCTTATTTTTTTTTTTTTGGTATCTTTGTAGGACTGGTTATTTCTCCTCTTTCATTTCCTATTTTTTTTGTGTGTGTCCTCTCTCTTTTTTTCTTAGTGAACCTCGATAGAGGTTTATGAATTTTGCATATTTTTTCAAAAAACCAACTCTTACTGATCTTCAATCCTTACTATATATTTGCCTCTCCTAGTGGAATTTTCTCATTCCTATACATTCTTACTTCTTTTCATTTAGAGAAGACCCTTCAACATTTCTTTTAAGATAGGTTTAGTATTGATTAATTCTTTTAATTTTTGCATGTCTGAGAAGTTCTTTATCTCTCCTTCTATTTTAAATTATAATCTTGCTGGGTAGAGTATCCAAGTTTGCAGGTTTTTCCCTTTCACACTTTGGATATATCATGCCACTCCCTTCCAGCCTGCAAAGTTTCTGCAGAGAATTCAACTGATAGCCTTGTGCGGATTCCCTTGTATATGGCTCTTTGTTTTCCTCTTGCTGCCTATAGAACTCTCTCTTCATCTTTAACTTTTGCCATTTTAATTATGATATGTCTTGGTGTGGGTCTCTTTGGGTTCATCTTGTTAGGGACCCTCTGTCTGTACATGGATATTTGTTTCCTTCTTTAGGTTTGGGAAGTTTTCAGCCATAATTTCTTCAATTACATTTTCGAGCCCCTTCTCTCTCTTCCTCCTGGAATCCCTATAATGTGAACCTTATAATGCTTAATGTTATTTAGAGACCCTTAAATTACTTTCATTTTTTAAAATTTGTTTTTCTCTCTGCTGTTCTGATTAAGTAATTTCCATTATTCTCTCTTCCAGATCACTTATATGGTCTTCCGTATCATTTAGTCTGCTAGTCATTCCTTCTAGTGTGTTTTTTTACTTCAGATATCGCATTTATTATTTTTTTTAATTTATTTATTTTTGGCTGAGTTGGGTCTTTGTTGCTGCTTGCAGGCTTTCTCTAGTTGCAGCTCTTCGTTGTGGTGCTTGAGCTTCTCATTGCGGTGGCTTCTCTTGTGGCAGAGCACAGGCTCTAGGCGTGCAGGCTTCAGTAGTTGTGGCTTGCGGGCTCTAGAGCACAGGCTCAGTAGTGTGGCGTACGGGCTTAGCTGCTCCACGGCATGTGGGATCTTCCCGGACCAGGGCTCAAACCCATCTCCCCTGCATTGGCAGGCGGATTCCCAACTACTGCACCACCAGGGAAGCCCAGATATTACATTTATTTTTGATTGGGTCTTTTTATATTTTCTGGTTCTCCATGAAAATGGTCAGTGTTTAGGTCAATTCTTTTCCCTAATTCAGCTAACATTTTTTATTACCAATGTTTTGAATTCTTTATCTGGTAAATTGTTTCTGTTTTATTGTTTCTTCAGGGGTTTTCTGCTCTTTCAATTGAGAGTAGTTCCTCTGCCTTTTCATTTTGCTTATCTTTCTCTGCCTCTGTCAATTTAGGTGAAGCAGTTACCTATTGTGGTCTTGAAGGGGTATTCTCATGTGGGAGCATCCCTATGCAGACTGTGTGTGCCCAATGCCTTTGATGGGAGGGCTGGATTTGACCTGAAGGCCAGTCACCTCTTCCTTCGGTGTGTGCTGGCAGCTATCACGTTGGTGTCGGGGGCAGGGGGGCTTGAGATGAAGGGACTAGAGCTGACGCTTAGTGTTTGGCTGGACTTCCTTTCTGCTCACTGTCCACCTGTCAGCGGTGGGATCTGGTCCCAAGTTGCTGGAACAATATCTTTAAGGGTTGGGCTCAAGTTGGCTCTGTTCCCTTTAAATATATATTTTTCCTCTCCCTGAACTGGGACCTTTGCCCCAGAGGAAGGGAGGGCTGAAGCAAGTGGGGCTTATGTGCATACAGAGGTCTGATTCATTGCCTGTACAGGCATCTGTGGCTCCACTCAGATGCAGCCCATAGTTAAGTCTTTTCCCCATCCTGGCCACCCCAGATACAGTTTTGCACTGTGTTATGGACTAAGCAGGATGGGAACGTTTGCTCAGCTTGGACTGGGGTGCACTTGGAGGCAGTCATGGGAAACCCAGCAGCTGCTAGAGCTGACTTCTCTCTGCCCTGCCTTGGGGCAAGACCCCTTTGTCTCTCACAGCTGATCACTGTCACCAGCCTCTGCTATTTCCGCCCTCATTTGGAACCACTCTGCAGGGGAGGCAGGGCCTCTGTGATCTCTCTGCATGTACTGGAGGGTGAGCTGTGGCAGAGCACCTGCCACCAGAAATCTGGGCTACTTCTGTAGCACCACTTGACTAAGTGCCAGCAGTGGCCAGCCCCCACTCCCAGCTCCATCCTGGGACGGTGTTGCCTCTGTGTCTCAAGGTCTAGCCTTTTCCCCAGTCATGGCTGCCCCAGATCCAGTGCTGCACTGTGGTGTGGAGTGAGCAGGCAGGGGTGCTAGCTTGGCTCAAGCTGGGGCATGCCATGAGGTGGTCATAGGGAATCATGCAGCCTCTAGAGCAGACTTCCCTCTGCCCTGTCTTGGGGTCAAGCCATCACTCGAGCACTCCTCACAAGTGGAGTCCAGGCTTCTCCAGCCTTTCTCTTTGTCCCTGTGGTCTTCCAACCATCCAAGGGGGCTTGTCTCCTCCACATTGGTCCCCAGGACTGGGATGCCTAGTCTGTGCCTTAGCACGCTCACTCCCCAGGGTGGATGTCTACCCTTGCAATCTCCCTTTTCCTTTGTGTTCCTTCTCAACACAATTGCTTTTATTCCTTTCTTACCTGATTATGTGTGTATCTTTTATATAGCCTTGATTATGCAGGAGTCCTTCTGCCAGTTTCCAGTTAGTTTTCAGTGAGGATTGTTCCACATGTAGATTTTTTTTTTTATTTGTTTGGCAGGGAAAATGAGCTCCACATCCTCTTTCTCTGCTATCTTGATCTCCCCCCTCTTGAAATAGTTAATCTTATGGCCAAAAAAAAAAAAAAAAAAAAGTTAATGAATCCTTTCATAACCATTAAAAAATGGTTGCCATGGTGCCCTTTTCTCCCAAAAGAAATGAAACGAAATAAAAAATACTAGAGTATTTGGAAGAGCCACTCTTTTTAATTGTGCACAGGCACAGTTTTCCCTTTCTTTTAAAAACATTTTTAAAGGACTTCTTTATTATTTGCAAAGAGTTTTCTGCAATAAAATTTCTAATTCTTAATGACAAGTAGTTAATATTTGAACTTTTCTTTGTAAGAATATTGACCCAACTTTATTTACACAAGACTCTTTTCAGGGAAGTTTTCACTTTTCCTAGCTGGGGCAGTTGTTAACAGAATTTCATATGCATTTTTCTAAAAAACAAAGTTTTATTTCAAACGTTCGAAAATAGATAGAATGTGAATCTTTTGTTGGTCTGAGCTGTGCAGCTAGCTGAAAAATCGGAACAAAACCAGAAACCCTCCTGGTGACAGAAGTATGAGTGAGAGGGGATCAAAATAATAGTCCCATGGTTTCTTAGGTATAAATATATCTGAGAAGCCAGGCTCATATGGGAAATAGCATTCAGCTTTTATATAACACATCTTAGTCAACATTGAATCCTATATGAGCAGGGTTCATAGAAATTTTAAAAATCAGTAACGTTGAGAAAATACCATTTGTATTCAAATTCATCTTTTAAAGGATAAATCTTCCAGAAAAATTATAAAACATAAATACACTTGACTCCATGTACAATGGTCAAAATGAAACAAAATGTAAAGGTATCTCCTTCCCCCTCATACTACAGTTCTTGCAGATACACGGGGGCCATTATACATCTCTGTCTTCACACTTGTAGTAAAGCAAGTCCATTGTGAAATAACAAAGAGCAAAATCTTGGTAGTAGGAGAAGCCCTGTTTCCACTGGTCACTCTGAATATGCAGATTCACTAATAGACCCTTGTCTCCCCAGGTATTGTTCAGCAAATATTTGATTGCAAGAAAGAGAACCCACCCGAGCTAAGGCAGATAAAATAAGATGGTGTGTTTGAAAACTATAAGAAGACTATCACACTTCTGTAGGTACACCAAGTTCTTAGGAGGAACTGAAGCCAACTGCAGCTCATTCTCTGTTGAACTTGAACAAAGACCCAGTATGGCCATTTCAGTCTCATATTTAAAGTAAGTCTCAGGTTTTATTAGTAAGAAACAAATGGAATTTTCTGGATCCCAAATTCAAATTTCTAAGACAGATAATCTGATTGGCTCAGGTTGGATCAGAGGTCAATCCTTGGCCCAATGAGCTATGGGCTAAGCCATAATTCAGAAAGAGGCAATAGGAGGAAGCTTTCTGAGAAGTAAGCAGAAGGCAGAGTAGGTGAGATAAGCATTTGTCAGAAAAGTTAGCATAAAATAACGGAATTCCCTACTAAGGTATAGAAAAAAAATCTATTTTCTTGACGGTAAGTGCAACTGAGGTGGGAGATAGGGAGCCTGTGATGATTTGGGAAAGACTCCTGACTCAGAAGAACTCTGTGTCTATTCAGCTAAGAGCACAGGGGTCCCTTTAAGAACAAATGCACAGAGGATGTGCCTTTTTCCTAAGGGAAGACAAGGACCTCATTGTAGCCCAATAGTCTGGCACTTAGAAGTTAACATCTTTCACGTATTTCATTTAACAAAACCATGTGTCTATACTAGCATACAAAAATACAGAAAAACACCTTGCTGCTTTCACATCTTTCAAAATACCATAGGCTTCCCTTGCAGCACTGACAGCTCCAGCTACATCAGAGAAGCTAGTTAGGGACTCAAACCTTGGCAATATCAGTGCATTGTGATGACATTTGACCTTGTTCTCATCACCTGGAGATTGCTTAAAGGAATTCCACAACCATTTGTCTTATATACACAATAGTGTTGTTAGAATGGTATTCATGGACTTTGAAGATGATAACTAAATCTAGGTTCCATATGCCAAATATAGCCTGACACCAGCTGGTTATAAATCTGTTCTCTCTGAGGAAGTTCTTTTTAAAATTCATGACTTAAAATAATTCCTTGTACACTGTGCATGTATGTGTATTCATATACAGTTGTACTTTAAAAAAAAAAGCCTACAGTGTTTATTCTTCTAATCGAAATTATATTCTTTTAAAAAGAAAAAAGTTAGCATGAGGATATATATGCTGCATAGGATATCTCTAGCTTCCATTCCTGACCTGTCATTGCATTGCTTGAACTCAGACCCAGTTCCCAGAAGGATCGGACAGGTGGTATATAGAATAATATATGTCATGCTTTTTTCCGAATTATTCCTCTGCTTTGAGCCTAAGATAACTGGCCTAAGCTTATCTGAGCAATCTTCTTTTAGCTGAATTTTCTCCTAGGAGATTTATTGCATTATAAACAAAATATGAAGAAAGCATCATACTACAATAAAATCTCCATTAGATATTGAGACATAAGCAATGCTACTTTGAAAACTCCCGAAAAGAATGTAACCCACAAGGGGACAGACATTCTTGCATCCCTCACATCAGGACACCAGGAGTGTGTCTTCCTTTTCTTTTCCATGAAAAATGACAATGTATAGTTGCAGAGCATCAGTGATGATACATGCCCTGAGAGTGAGTGGTGCCCAGTTGTAGGAGCAACAATGCAAAGAGTGGCAGCACACTTACTAAAGAACTAAGAATAAGGGGCAGCTGTGCCTAGAAAAGAGCTACCAAACTGGAAATAGGAATACAAATCATAGACCCCCAACACACTGTAACTGCGTCCTTTGTGAAGCTAAACTACACTGAGTGGAAAAAAGAACATTGAAATGTCTTGGGGTCCTGATGCAATTCGTGCAAAAATAGATAATAGAAAAATAAATGATTTCAAAAATTAATTAAAAAGCCCAATTTATTAAAATGGCATAATATAAAAGAAAAACAGAACCATTTGTAATCAACAGAAACAAAGATTAAGAATTTGATCCAGTTAAGAGTGATCTTGTTATAGAAGAAGTTACTATATCAACTTATATTATATTTTTAATATTTTGAAAATGTTAGAGAATTCTTAATTTAGAATTCTATAGACTTCTAATAGAAATTAATATCCTCTTATTATAACAAATTTTAACAAGTTGGCCAATTCTGAAATATAAGATGGTTTACAGTTTCTTATCCTAACTATACCCCTTCTATATTGTGTGACCTGAAACAAATAATTTCATATCTATAGGCTTTACAGAATTGAGTTCCCTTGTCTGTAAAGTTAGTGGGAGAGGTAGAATATTTAGCTCTGGACTTTAAAAACTATCTCACAAGATCTAATTCTCAACCAATGAATGATTTGTTTGAAATTCAATCCATGTGATTCCAATGGTCAGTCAGTCACTGGGTAAAATGACATTAATAAAGACTGGAGCTTTTGATAAGTTATGATAATATATGTAAAAGTTTGGAGGCGTATTTTGTAGACCAATAGACAAATTATTAGATTTAAATACTCTATTAGGGTTATAAGAGTGGATAATATATTTCAACTGGTATTTTTATCACCAGTCTATTTTAAAACACTAATTAACACCACTTACTAAATTAATTCTGATCATAGTGGCTATATTTATACTGATTGTAAGATGGATTTTAATCTATAACCATTAATAGCATTACCATCCCCCCGACCCATGTAAGACAGGTGATTTTAAACATGAAGAATAATAAGCTCCTTTCAATCTGTATATGATCCATGAAAGTTTTCCAATGCAAATAAAAGATCCTATGTTCTCGAGATACTAGGATACTAGGAGTAGATAGATTTCCAAGAATAATTCTTTCTTCTTTTCTTTATACTAAAGAGTGATGGATTCTCTCTGATTTATTCTGCAGAGGTTCAAAGAAAGAGTATTTTTTGTCAAATATGATTTATTGATAATAATAATTACCATTAATGAGGCTCTGTTTTGTCAGAATTGTTCTACATATACTCTTAAAGCCTGCAAGGGAGGTGTCTAATATTCTTATTTTGTAATATAATATAATCAAGAGACTCAAAGAGTTTAACATAACACATAACAATTAATATAACACAGTTAATAAATAGCACAATTAAGCTTCAGAATATGTTCTATTGACTCCATAAACCATCCAACAATCAACATACTTCAACAACTCTTCATGAAACACTATTTTCTGGAAAGAATAGGAAGAACATTTATTGGTCACAGAGGTTGGTTTAAGTTTAAGCTCTAATATTTACTTGTGAGTAACCTCAGGCAAGTCTCTAAGCTCTACTTTAGTTTCCCAGTTTTCCTGTTCATTTCCCAACAGTTATGAAAGTAATATAACACTGATACATTTCCTACATGTTGAATACTAATATTATTAATATAAATAGTAATGGATGAAATCTAGAAAAAGGATGTCAAATAGGAAGAATGGACACCAAGATAGCCCCTAGTTTGGGAACTCTTTGTCAGTCATGCATATCCCTTTTCATCAGCTTTGATGCTGAGGACATTTGACCTATCACAAACAAGTCTGAGGCTACATGTGGTGCTGTGATACTGTGCTGCAGCCCCTAAAACACCTCTAACCAAAAAAGAAAAAGAAATTCTTATATATTCAAGTTAGGAAGGAAGACATGCTTATTTTTTTTCCAGAATACACTTAATAACAAACTTACTATAAACAAGAGCCTAAACACATATCATTACAGTTAAAAGCACAGGTTTTGCAATAAAGAGGCAACATTCAAATCCTAGCTACACCTCTCAATGATGGCATGGCATTTGAGAAATTACTTAGTCTGCATTTTATGTGTGAACTGGAGATAATAACTTCTGTAACAATTAAATTAGCCAGAATATATAAATCAATTAGCACAGTACTTGGTTACTGTGTGGCAAAGACTTAATAAGTGGTAATTAAAAGTGTATTTGCCATTACTATCTTTATTTTGAATTTCCACATAATTAGAATAATATTTAACTGTAGTAGCAAGCAAAAGCCTTGGTAACTGAGAAAAATAAACATTCATCAACCCTTATCTAGGCTACCATTTTTAAAAGGCTTTTAAAAACTTCAGACTGGGGTCGGGGGGACCTTCAAGATGGCAGAGGAGTAAGACGTGGAGATCATCTTCCTCCCCACAAATACATCAAAAATACATCTACATGTGGAACAACTCCTACAGAACACCTACTGAACACTGGCAGAAGACCTCAGACTTCCCAAAAGGCAAGAAAATCACCATGTACCTGGGTAGGGCAAAAGAAAAAAGAAAAAACAGAGACAAAAGAATAGGGATGGGACCTGAACCCCTGGGAGGCACCTGTGAAGGAGGAAAAGTTTCCACACACTAGGAAGCCCCTTCACTGGCGGAGATGGGGGGTGGGCAGGAGGGAAGCTTCGGAGCCACGGAGGAGAGCTCAGCCATTGGGGTGTACAGGGCAAAGCAGAGAGATTCCCACACAGAGGATCAGTGTCGACCAGCACTCACCAGCCTGAGAGGCTTGTCTGCTCACCCGCCGGGGTGGGTGGGGGCTGAGAGCTGAGCTCGGGCTCCGGAGGTCAGATCCCAGGGGGAGGACTGAGGTTGGCTGCATGAAGATATGCCTGAAGGTAGCTAGTGTGCCACATCTAGCTGGGAGGGAGTCCAGGAAAAACTCTGGACTTGTCTAAGAGGCAAGAGACCATTGTTTTGGGGTGCACGAGAAGAGGGGATTCCTTCCCTGTCTACCCACAGAAGGCAGAGCACTGCCTAAATGAGCTCCAGAGATGGGCACAAGCCGCAGCTATCAGCTCAGACACAAGAGACGGGCATGAAACGCTAACGCTGCTACTGCAGCCACCAAGAATCCTGTGTGCAAGTGCAGGTCACTATCCATACAACCCCCCAGAGGGCTGTGCAGCCTGCCACTGCCAGGGTCCCATGATCCAGGGACAACTTCCCTGGGAGAACACATGGTGCACCTCAAGCTTTTGCAACATCATGCTGGGCTCTGCCACTGCAGGCTTGCCCTGTATTCCAATTATAACTACTGTACCCCTCCCTCCCCCTGGCATGAGTGAGCCAGAGCCCCCTAATCACCCGCTGCTTTAACCCCCTCCTGTCTGGGGGGGGGAACAGAAGCCTGAGGGCAACCTACACGCAGAGGTGGGGCCAAAACCAAAGCTGAACCACAGGAGCTGTGCAAACAAAGAAGAGAAAGGGAAATCTCTCTGTGCAGCCTCAGGAGCAGCAGATTAAATCCCCACAATCAACTGGAGGTACCCTCCATCTGTGGAATACCTGAATAGACAATGAATCAACACAAAATTGAGTGGGAGACTTTGGGAACAACTGTAGACTTGGGGTTTGCTGTCTGCAATGAACTTGTTTCTGATTTTAATGTTTCTTAGTATAGTTTTTAGTGCTTGTTATCATTGATGAATTTGTTTATTGGTTTGGTTGCTCTTTTCTTTTTTATTTTAATAATTTAAAAAAATTTTTAATTTTAATTATTTTATTTATTTATTTATTTATTTATTTATTTTTTCTTTCTTTTGTCCTCCCTTTTCTTCTGAACCGTGTGGCTGACAGGGTCTTGGTGCTCCGGCCTGGTGTCAGGCCTAAGCCCCTGAGGTGGGGGAGCCAAGTTCAGGACATTGGACCTCCTGGCCCCACATAATATCAATTGGCCAGAGGTCTCCCAGAGATCTCTGTCTCAACACTAAGACCCAGCTCCACCCAAAAGCCAGCAAGCTCCAGTGTTGGACACCCCATGCCAAACAACTAGCAAGACAGGAACACAACCCCACCCATTAGCAGAGAGGCTGCCTAAAATCATACTAAGTTCACAGACACTCCAAAACACACCACCAGACACGGTTCTGCCCAAGAGAAAGGCAAGATCCAGTCCCACCCACCAGAACACAAGCACCAGTCCCCTCCACCTGGAAGCCTACACAAGCCACTGAACCAACCTTACCCACTGGGGGCAGACACCAAAAACAACAGGAACTACGAACCTACAGCCTGTGAAAAGGAGACCCCAAAATCAGTAAGTTAAGCAAAATGGGAAGACAGAGAAATACACAGCAGACGAAGGAGCAAGGTAAAAACCCACCAGACCAAACAAATGAAGAGGAAATAGGCAGTCTACCTGAAAAAGAATTCAGAGTAATGACAGTAAAGATGATCCAAAATCTTGGAACTACCATGGAGAAAATACAAGAAACGTTTAACAAGGACCTAGAAGAACTAAAGAGCAAACAAACAATGATGAAAAACACAATAAGTGAAATTAAAAATACTCTAGAAGGAATCAATAGCACAATAACTGAGGCAGAAAAATGGATAAGTGACCTGGAAGATAAAATAGTGGAAATAACTACCACAGAGCAGAATAAAGATAAAAGAGTGAGAAGAATTGAGGACAGTCTCAGAGACTTCTGGGACAACATTAAATGCACCAACATTCAAATTATAAGGGTCTGAGAAGAAGAAGAGAAAAAGAAAGGGACTGAGAAAATATATGAAGAGATTATAGTTGAAAACTTCCCTTACATGGGAAAGGAAATAGTCAATCAAGTCCAGGAAGCGCAAAGACTCCTATACAGGAAAATCCAAGGAGAAACACGCCAAGACACATAATAATCAAACTATCAAAAATTAACTACAAAGAAAAAATATTAAAAGCAGCAAGGGAAAACAACAAATAACAAACAAGGGAATCCCCATAAGGTTAACAGCTGATCTTTCAGCAGAAACTCTGCAAGCCAGAAGGGAGTGGCAGGACATATTTAAAGTGATGAAAGGGAAAAACCTACAACCAAGATTACTCTACCCAGCAAGGATCTCATTCAGATTCAATGGAGAAATTAAAATCTTTACAGGCAAGCAAAACTTAAGAGAATTCAGCACTACCAAACCAGTGTTACAACAAATGCTAAAGGAACTTATCTAGGCGGGAAACACAAGAGAAAGAAAAGACCTACAATAACAAACCCAAAACAATTAAGAAAATAGTAATAGGAGCATACATATTGATAATTACCTTAAGTGTAAATGGATTAAATGCTCCAACCAAAAGACATAGACCGGCTGAATGGATAAAACAAGACCTGTATATATGCTGTCTACAAGAGACCCACTTCAGATTTAAGGATGCATACAGGCTGAAAGTGAGGGGGTGGAAAAAGATACTCCATGCAAATGGAAATCAAAAGAAAGCTGGAGTAGCAATTCTCATATCAGACAAAATAGACTTTAAAATAAAGACTATTACAGGAGACAAAGAAGGACACTACATAATGATCAAGTGATCAATCCCAGAAGAAGATATAACAATGTAAATATTTATGCACCAAACATAGGAGCACCTCAGTACATAAGGCAAATGCTAACAGCCATAAAAGAGGAAATCGACAGTAACGCAAGAATAGTAGGGCACTTTAACACCTCACTTTCACCAATGGACAGATCATCCAAAATTAAAATAAATAAGGAAATACAAGCTTTAAATGACACATTAAACAAGATGGACTTAATTAATATTCATAGGACATTCCATCCAAAAACAACAGAATATACTTTCTTCTCAAGTGCTCATGGAACATTCTCCAGGATAGATAATATCTTGGGTCACAAGTCAAGCCTTGGCAAATTTAAGAAAATTGAAATCGTATCAAGTATCTTTTCTGACCACAATGCTATGAGACTACATATCAATTACAGGAAAAAAATCTGTAAAAAATACAAACATATGGAGGCTAAACAAAACACTACTAAATAACCAAGAGATCACTGAAGAAATCAAAGAGGAAATAAAAAAATACCTAGAAACAAATGACAATGAAAACACGATGACCAAAAACAAAAACACAAACTTAAGACCGAACTCTCAAAGGGGTGAAAAGAGGTCTATCATTCTTTATCAAAGATCTTGTTACCAACAATATTCTGAATAAAATGTCTATTTCTCTTTTAGAATGAAGTTTACAATCATTTTTAACATCCAGTGCAGAACCTGATGCTGTTGGAACGTGCTACAATATCTTCCAGTGGAAAATACTTCAGTATCTTCCAATATAGTAAGTGAACCAGTAGCAAAATAAGACTGATTAATATCAATTGTACTGTTTTGCCTAATTTTTGGATTGTCTACTTACTAATTGAATTTATTTGCTTTGTTGAGGGAAATGGCTTAAATCAAGAAAACTTATTTGCTTAAAACAATGAACTTTATTTCTTATAATCCTGCAATTTATGGATATTTCTTATTCCTCAGTTGGTATGTGGTTGATGATTCAAATGGTCTCACTAATACACAACTGCAGACAGGCTGCTTGGTCTAGAAGTGTTCAGAAGGGAGAGCGTGTGTCTGCTCCGTGTGGTTTCTGATTCTCCAATAGGCAATCCTAGACTTTTCTTTACATGAGCAATCTCAGGATTCCAAATAGTCGTAGGAAAGCAAGACCCAATGCACAAAGGCTTCCTAACCTCTGCTTGGGTCACATTTGCTAATGTCCATTGGATTAAACAAGGCAAATGGTGAAGGCCAGACACAAAGCATGAAGTATTAGACTTTACTTCTTGATGGGAGGGGTGGAAAAGTGATATTAGAGTTGTGCATAAAGGGATGAGAGGAATTTGTGGTAATTTCTGTACTCTCCCATACTAACCGAACCTGTTCAAATAATGTATGTGAGTTATGCTGCATATATTATCAATTTTGATAAGGCTTAAGGGAAAACACAGACTTATACAAACTTGTTGACAGACTAAAAGGCATATCATAGGCAGTAATCTAGGAACAGAGAAAAGTGAAGTGTATACTGATTGACAGTACATATTGCAAAGAAAAAGTTATTAAAATAAGTGGTTTCTTAGTCACTTTTACCTTACATGTTACATAACCCCATATATACTGATTTCTTCCTCCACATTTTTTTCATAGGACACATGTTTTTGAACAGAGAATTCTGAGTATATCTAGTGCAATGTGGTAAATATCACTCTTATTCTGTCAAAATTAATTTTGCATTAAACCATTCTTTCAAATGACCTTTGTGAATTATGTCCTTGTAACTGTATATAAAAAGAAAAACATGGCTCCTTGACTTGGGGGGTTCACAGTCATGGGAAAAATAGATATGGAAACAAGTAATTATAGTAAAGCCTGACACACTTAACGTATTCATCTAAATAGAATGGTTGAGCATAGGAACTCAGTCCATGTCTGTAGAATTAATGGATGTCGTATTGATGGAGAGGATCATTCATTTCAGAGAAAATGAGTAGACAATTGCATAGCTACTCCTATGAGAGCAGAAAGGTTAAGGCAATCTGGGAGAGCATCCAGGGGCACATCTGCTGAGTTCTTGAAACAGGTCATTTCAAATCATCATTAATGATTTTATCAAAGAAGAACTTCACTTCCATCAACAATGATTCATGCAACTCCAGGAAAAAATGAAATACATTTATTACAAAGGAAAAGTTGTAAAGGTAAATATAAACCTGGAATGGAGGGCTTCCCTGGTGGCACAGTGGTTGAGAATCTGCCTGCTAATGCAGGGGACACGGGTTCGAGCCCTGGTCTGGGAAGATCCCACATGCCACGGAGCAACTAGGCCCGTGAGCCACAACTACTGAGCCTGCGCGTCTGGAGCCTGTGCTCCGCAACAAGAGAGGCCGCGATAGTGAGAGGCCCGCGCACCGCGATGAAGAGTGGCCCCCGCTTGCCACAACTAGAGAAAGCCTTCGCACAGAAACGAAGACCCAACACAGCCAAAAATAAATTAATTAATTAATCAATTTAAAAAAAAAAAAAAAAAAAAAAAAAACCTGGAATGGAGTGGCATTAATGAAATTTTTTAAAATGTATAGATGAACAGATGATCAAACCTGGATTTGGGCAAGAGGGACAACGATATAACAAAGAAAAGAATCAGAATTCTATAAGTAAAGTCATAGAAAATAGTCATGGGGTCCAGAATAAGGAATATAACAAAAAGGAATGATGATTAAGCAGTAGTTAATATTTCAATATTTGCAATTGTAAACCACAAATGAGACTGGAGATTTAACTAAACTATAAAATATTTAGGTAGAACTCATAATTTCTTTAAATTACAGTTAAAATGTGTTGTCCATCTAAATTTAGTACATGTGCTGGATTACATGGGTTAGGGTTGTAAGGAATGACATTAAGCAGAAGAAGGAACAGTATTATAAATTCAAAAGGAGAAATGTCCCCACCTGCCATCTACAGTAGTTGCCCTGAGAATTTAATTTAAAAAAGAACAATGATACAGGAAATCCAGAAGTTGGTGGGGTACCTCACTTGGTACTTTTCTGATTTGAAACAATGTAGAGATGCTTTTGGTTTGAAAGGTTTATATAGACTATACTACACTGTAATGGGCATGCACTCCTTTAAAAGGAGATAAAAAATAGGCATAGTCTTCATCAAAACCAAAAAATGTTATTTCTGATAATTTTGGTATATTTGAAATCCTTAAATATTTCCCTGATATGAGAGTAATGCTTTTCTTTTTCTCTACAAAATATTGTGCAAGGTAGTAGATTTCTGTGATGCACAATTTGGTTCTTAGATGTATTTGCTCCTTAACTTAGAAAAGTACCCTGATATTTGTATTCTGTTTACTGCTTTAGAGACACTGAAAAAAATTGTTTCCTTTGGAGTAATCCTGTTTTATTGGTGCATTAAAAATGTGGTGCAGGCTAATGTGGAAAATTTAGTCTGTCACTTTAAATCAATAGTGATCTACAGAACTATGCAAGGTCAAGCATTTGTTCAGGCTACCTTTGCAACAAATCATAATGCCACATTAAGTACTTACAGGATGTTATTAAGCAAAGAAAACCTCCTGGGGAAAGGAGATCTGTTGAAGACAGTGGAAGGAAAGCTCCTTAGGCAGATATTAAAAAGTGTTGTTTCAGGGGGACTTCCCTGGTGGTCCAGTGGGTAAGGCTCCACGCTCCTAATGCAGGAGGCCCGGGTTTGATCCCTGGTCGGGCAACTAGATCCCGCATGCATGCCACAACTTAAAAGATCCCATATGCCGCAACTAAAAGATCCCAATAAATAAACAAACAAATAAATAAATTTTAAAAATATAAAATAAAACAATAAAAAACATTGTCTCAGAATTTAGAGCTAGTGCAGCAGGAGATGGAAAACTGGAATGATAAGCAATACCAGGTACTAATAGGTGTTTTAATAATGTGCACATTTCTTTAGAAAGACTTTCATTTTTATAAAGAAAGAGGGGGAAAAATCAGCTCTTTCACCAGAAAAGTTTGCTAGTCTGAATAAGTAAATGTGTCTGATGTTCCCTAGCCACCTATCAGAAATACTTCTATCATTCAGATTGTAAAAATGAAAAGGACATGAGGTGGGTAATTATGTGTGTGTGTGTGTGTGTGTGTGTGTGTGTGTGCGCGTGTGTGTGTCTGGTACAAAATTAGATTGGACCAATTTGTAATCTATCAAAACATTTTTTTGAGTAAATGTAATTTGCTGTGTCAGTTATATTTTTTAGGATAATTCATTTATTCATTATCATGTATTTCAGAAAATATTTGGTGTCTACCAAGAGCCACATACTGTGCCACAAACTGGGTATACAGTACAGAAAAGAAAAAAATAAAAATACTAGAAACAGTCTTGGTCTCTGCTCTCATGAGCTTCATAAAATTTATATTCTGGTGAGGGGGACTTCTAAAGGATATACCTGGATGTGAGGAAGCAGAAGTACCCATTAGGATGGAAACACAAAGGTCAGATGAAGTAATGAAATAATGGGTGGCTTCTTTTTTTTTTTTTGCTTTTTTAAGATTTTTTTGATGTGGACCATTTTTAAAGTCTTTATTAAATTTGTTACAGTATTGCTCTGTTTTATGTTTTGGATTTTTGGCCATGAGCATGTGGGATCTTAGCTCCCCGACTAGGGATCGAACCCACACCCCCTGCATTGGAAGGCATAGTCTTAATCACTGGACCGCCAGGGAAGTCCCTGGGTGTCTCCTTGGATAAGAGGATTCAATAAGAACAGCTGTGTTGTGCTACAGACGCTAATGTAGCCCCGCTGTCTTGGTTGTACCTCGGAATTTGATATCCTCTCCTCTTCTCTTTAGTGGATCTGCTTCTGTCTCTCTTTGCTCCACCAATTTTCCAGCCTTGCTTCTTATTCTGCTGACTCCTGTCTCTGTATCATATTTTTATTTCTACAAAAGAGGGACTTAGGTTTGTTATGTACTAACTGTATCAATCAGGATTTTTATTTATGAGCAACAGTATCCACTCTAAATATTTTAATTTAAAAATTATTGGTCAGCTCACAGAAAATACAGGAGGGAGCAGATACTCAGGAATAGAGTAATGAAGACAAAAACAATGTTCAAGTTACCTGCACAGGACACATTTGGCAGAGGGCATAAACACCTCAGGAGCCACCATGCAATCTGAACACTGGATGTTCTTACACAGCTAACCTTCGGAGGTGGATATATCTGCCAGTTCCCTCATCAGAATGGATTCTCTGCCACACGTGCTTCTTCACATAATTCTGTAAGCATAAGAAGAGTATTCAGATATGGTCAGAGACCAAAAATCCATTATTACATCCACTGCATTTTTCTAAATGTAAGACTACAACTTGACTGAGTTTTGGTGCAGACAAATTACAGGTCCCTTGACTCCATAAAAATCTATTGATTTTGTGGTTGTTTTGGCACCATTACTTCATCAAAGTGTTGGAGATTAAGGTGGCAGAGTCAAATGACACAAAAAAATTTACAGAAATTCATCTGTAACTATTTCTCTGAAAAAAAGTAGCTATAGATGTTTAGAGTTTCTTAGATTTGGCTTCAATAATAATTTGGAGCTTAATAATTTCTCAACTTACACCACATTTATGGAACAATAAGTATAATGTATTTTTTAAAAGTATATTCTATTGTGTTCCCTAAAACATGTATTGCAAATTGTGAAAAATACATTCAATGCAATGATAGAAAGAAAAAGATGAAAGGAAAATATAAGTTGTGAAAATAAAATGAGCCCCAAAGTAAATTAAGGTAGAAAATAATTGTCTTTATATTTTGCATACATGCTATCTGTGATCCCCAAATTCTCAAAATTATATTCTGAACATTCTAGAATACATTGCAAAGAAGGAAGTCTGACAAGTTTCATTATCTATAATATTCATAAAACAAAACAAAACAATATGGATCACTCAATATAAGTACAACAGTTACTTTTAAAACTGTAAAATTTTTAAAACTTTTTTTCAATAAAAGAAATAGTTCCCTGTGATACTTCATGAAAGAATTACTATAAAACAAACAATAGTGGCAATAAAAACTTGTTTAATGAGTGTATGGTTTTCCTACAAGCAATCCTTATGCTATCTCTTACTGTAAGTTCTAGGATGTGCCAAAGCATAGTTACGTTAAAAAAAAATTACCAGTGATCAATGCACACACCCTATATGGACAATTATCTAATGGTCTGCCCTAAGAAAAGGAGAGATTTTAAATATTACATAGCTATGATGTTCATCTTGAAGAAGGTACACCTCCAAAGGCTGTTTATCATAACCTCCAGGGGATGCAATATGTTTTAAAAACACATATTCATACTCAGATTATTGTAAAAATAAAAACTATGCAAAGCAATGATTGACAGATCTTCTGTAGATCTATACAGATTAGAGAATGAATAAGCATTGAAGAGAGTCCAAAAGATACTGCTGTAGAGGAAGTGATGGACTGTATACTTCCAGATCAGAGTCCGTAACTATGAATCTTTTCAACCATTTGGCAGATATTAATCAGAAGTAATTTTGGATTATACCCATCACCAATTATTTGGAGCATGTGTTTTTTTATGTTGCTAAATGCTCTGTCAACCTGAGCTGATTTGCCAGCCTAAGTAAGATAAGAAATCTGAAAGTGATTTTCACATTTAATACAGCACAATAAAGAAGCTCTTGCTACCCACACTCTATTTCTAATCCGTATGTTATCTAACTCTGTGTTAGGATGCAGCTCCTCCTATCACAATTAGAAGTTGATGAGTAAAGACAATAGAGTTATATTCTGAACGTTCACCATGAAGATATTTCAAAATAGATGACTTTAAAAAAGTTAGTAGGTTCTTAAGCCAATCATGTGGAGGGTATAAATTGGTCAAGAGAGTGAATACATGAAGGAGAAAGCACAGATAACTACCAAGGGATCAGGAATAGTTACCCATCCTTACCTTGGCCTTGGAAATGGAACTTAAACAGAATCATTGCAGTTATGGGAGGAAAAAAGAATTTGTGTATCCAGCCTAAAAAATCCAAATATTGTTATATAGGTAAGCCAACCACAGATAGACCTGCCAAAGGGTATTCTTAGAATAAAGGATATATTGATGATTCTTATGAGGCATATATGGCTAAGAATGAGGATAGCTCATTGAAGTGGCAGTCTTTCATCCTACAGAAGAGGGCCACCTAGAGCAGTAAAACAGGATTGAAAGAGAAATAATGGTATCTCTGGATTCCTGCATTCAGCAGAAGGAGTAAAGAACCAGTCAATGGGGGGGGGGGGGGGGGGGATGAACACAGTGTCATCAACTGTTTAAAAATCCCTAGTTATAGGGGGTATAATTCAAAACCAAAACAAACAAAAACAGAAGAAACCTCAAAAGTAATTATTGAGAGAATGAGTCTATTTTTAGATATGTGCCAGGCCAGAGATTACAAAGCCAGCGAAGTTAGAGTGATTTTGATCAGATTAAACTCTTGTCCCACTCCTATCCTTAACAGAGATTGAGAAAGAGATATGGTGTTAAAGAAGAAAAAGCCAATAAAGTTCTCTTTCATGCTGCAGAGTGTCTTGCTTCCTGACTACAGAAGGTCTTTGAAAGAAGAGGGGAGAAAAGTTTTATCTTTGAATAAAAAATGAAACCTTGATTACTGTATGGATCTGGACATTTATAATTTTTTTAAATGTTAGACCGTGTTCTCTGACTTAAAGGAGTACAGGGCTTTTAATGAGCATAAAAATCATGAAGACTATAAGGCTTTTCATCTAGGGTCAAGGGAAAGAAGAAACCCACTGAAAAAATGTTAAGGGGTAGCTAGAATTAAAAATATGGTTTATTTTTACTACATCCTATAAAGCATGCTTGTTTATATATCTGAAATGTGTGTGTGTGTGTGTGTGTGTGTGTGTCAGTAGAGAACATTTTTTTTTTAAATTCTGGAATCAAAAATTATCTATACATCAAGGTCATTTAAATGTTGAAATTATCTCCCCATGAACTGGTGAAGAAATCTCAGTTTCATTCATTGTTAAAATAAATTAGCAAATCACTAATGAAAGTGATTTCTGGCAAAACATTTACATCATGACCCAATGAACATTTAGCATCCATAATACTTATGAATAAGAAAGAAATGAGGCTGCATTCATATTTGTTTACAACATTACAAAATAATAACAGTTTACTCTCATGGAATCCCAGACATCTGTACTTGTTCAAGAATATCATCCCTGCAACACACAGATAAGTGTACTTCTATTTTTTTTAAAGCATCATAAAACTATCAGTGTCACACCTGAGGTCAGGGAAAGTGTTTAAAAGATTGAATTCAGAATGACTGAATAATAAGTAAAAAAATGAAAACATGTTTTGCTTCTAATATGTGTTCCCACACAGGTCTCTTCACACCTGAATCCAACAAAGCATTCATAAGTATCTACCTCAGCCAAACAGGGCACAATTTACAAAAAAAATGAAGTTTGTTTTTTCATTCTGTGTCTACATCACTAATTTTCTTTTATCACTTCCAGTGCATATAGCACCAACGAAACAACCTCAGGAATGAAGCTTGTTATAAAAGTGGGCTTTAGGGTGCATTAAAAAATGATTGTGTGTAGACAACAGCACATTAAAATGAGTTTTCTTAGGAACAGATGCCAGCTGGCAGGGAATAGAGCACTTTATTGAGTTTTGTAACCAAGTCATTTTATGTGTATACTACAAATACGGTATTACGTATAGGACAATTTATTGCCAGTATTGTTATGGAAACAATTCAAAACTTCTTGTGTAGATACATTCTTCTTTTTGCATTTCTGTTTTGTATATAGTAAAGAGAGTCTGTTTCAGGGGTCCTAAAGCAAAATAACAATCATTAGTAGAACCAAAAGTATACTTGTTTATGTTGAAAAAGAAAAAAATATCCCAAACCAACAACGTCGGACAAAATATTTATATAGTATACTCAGAGGTGAATGACTTATAAGTGAAAGCTAATTTTAAGTAATGTTTATCAAGTGTAATACATTCTCTCTATGCTTTACAAAATTTCTATATTATTACATGTTATAAAAAATGTTGCATGTTAGAAATTATGGTCCTATTAATGGTCCAAATGGCATGCCATTTAGAAAAGATGTGGAAACACAGAAGCAGGGCAAGTATCTCTTTTTTAAAATCACCATTTCAAAAGTTTGAGATAAGCTTCATGTCCCCTTGGAGTTTACTCTTCTATATTGCTAACTACACCTAATGTCCTTAAGAATGTCTAATCTTACGTTGTAATTGCAGCACCATACAATTTTGGCAATGATTTTAGGATAGAGTTTGATGAGTGTATTACAGAATACTTGGCCCTTCCCACTCTTCTTGTTCTGTAAAAGTATTAATTGTATTAGCAGATATGAATTCTCTCAATAAGATGAACTAAATATCCTGAAAAACCTTTTCAATTAAAAAGAGAGGAAACCAAAAGAAAAGAAAATCTACCACTTGAAAACACTGAATATAATATTTTGAAAAGTCCTTAAAAATGTATATGCAGATTTGCAGGAAAGTGAAGTCCACAGGGACCACAATTAAGCAGCGGCAGGATTACACAATGGAAAGCTCTTGTTAAATTGTGGGTACCCTCAGGTACTAATCAATCTTTGTAACCCTCAGTCTTGGGTAGTGATGGCTGCAGTGATTGTATGGTAAGAAGGATAAGGTTTTTCCAACTCAGTGTCCTTGGAAAAGCAAGCACGGGTACTCCATGCTTTCTTGTCAGACACCACATACTCTGTAGTTACACCTGATACTCCCAGGAATTGGAGTCTCACTTGCCTCATGGATTAAAAATCACAAGGAGGTGCTTAATCAACCGTAAGTCGATTGATTGATTCCGCAAACACACATTGTGTGCCAATTTTGTAAGACTTAAAGATTCTTTTGATGGTAAGACAGGACAGTGGCACTTGATTAGATGAAAGGCAGGACTTTTTGAAACTTACAGCTTCAGGGTAGAGAAGGCTGCCAAGCAGGGCCACACAGCAGATTGCACCCAGGGACAGGATAGCAGCAAATTGCAGCTGTACAGGGCAGTTTGTGTATGACAAGTAGCCTGGGGTTAGCTGGGTTATGTGGGCTTCCTGTGGATGGACTAATTTGAATAATTTCTGGAGGAGGCAGACAGCAGGCATGCCTTCAGTTGTCTGATACATGGCTCTTGGGCAATTAGGGCTGGTGCATATTGGCCTGGAGTATGAAAGCCCCCATAACCAAAGTGGTTGGAATGTGGATTTATTCAGCTGCTCAAGAAAGGGAACTAACCAGTCTAGCCAGTGTCTCAATACTGGGTCAAGACAGCATTTAAAAAAACAAAACAAACAAACAAAAAACTCTATTACAGTACTTACCGTATTCTAAACACTTCCAGATCCAAAGGGAGAAAATTTACAGAGCATTATGATAAAATATGAAATCAGGATTATAATTATTTTTTAATCTTGGAAATAAATTTGTAGAGGAGGCATGCTGATATATTAAAAAACTATGTCAGGAGCTCTATAATATGATGACACGGTATTCTTACTTCCACTAATTTAAGACCAGTGGAACTCACAGGGCCCAGTCATAGACCTTTAAAGTAGAACATTTTGCAATGATATAGCTGAACTTGCAATTTTGTCTTCCTGTCACCTTGCTAGTACCTGATCTTTAATTCTCCTTTGACTTTACTTCTCATTATTTCTCATGATCAGTTCCAGAACTTTGGCATTTGTTCTGCTCTATGTCTAGCTGTATCAGCTTTGCCCCCTGCAAATTATCCCAGAACTGATCTTCAACGTCTATAATCCTAAGTCTATATAAAAGTTTTGAAGAGGTTCCTTTGTTTACTCAGTAAAAGTATTGGCATATAGTGTTAAATCATGACAATGGTCATGGTTTGTAATATGAACACTTTCATATTATTTTTATACCACTAATTAGTAGCCGCAATTTAATTATTGGCTGTATAGTTAGTAATATTTTCTTTTCAGTGCTCAATGTCTTTATTTAGCACACATTATATGAAATTTAAATTTTTAAAATGTTTTCTTTCTAGAATAAAATAGTGACAAATATTTCAGTGTATGAGGGAGTTCATAGACACTAGTTTTTCCATTTTTGTTTGTTGATACATCTTTTCGTTTGCTCAATAGATCTGCTTTCATTGGTGTAATCTTCTTTGTAATATAATAAAATAAGTTTTCTAGGGAGGTTGAATTTGCTAGTCTAAAAATATGCATAGTTCTGATAGAAAAGATGAATAAACAAGAAAAACAAGTGTAATGTAAAGCTTCAAAGAGATACAGACAGTTCTAAGGCACATAGCAATTTCAAGCTGTGTCGAACAGCATGATAATCTATGTTCTGCATGGTGATAAACATAAAATCTGAAGTGGGTATTAAACATTGGTCCAGTGTTATATTACCAAATGTGATATTCAGGTTTGGGGTGAAATCGGCCCCATTTTCCAAGAGACTGATGGATATCTCATACAGCTAGCTTTCCCTGGAACACACCAAACTCAGCTTCATAGAAAGACAGCCTTACCTGGTGGTGATAATCCTTTAACAACTGTATCATTATGTCTTTTTCTGCATTGCTCTTTGCCTGCCCACATCTCCCTCAATTCTATTTAGCTTATACAAACTTCTCTCTCCAGGGAGTACCAAGTCAACATCGTTCCTTACCACACACTTATTAATGTCTTTTGAGCTTTAATAATCCTCTTCAAGAATGAATGACTTCATTATGCAATTTGGTCTTGATTTTTACTAGTCTCTATCCCAGTCAAACTTCCCAATCCCTTCTTTTGTCTTGGTATATATAGTCTTATTCTCATATACTAGCATATGATATTGAGATCTATTACACATATAATGCTGGGTTGAAAAGCAGGTCATGGTCAGGAATGATGCATGGTATAACAGAAAAGAAATGAGTTAAGAAGACTTTTTAATTTGTATTTGAAAATTTTCTGTGGGTATTAACTTATCCCATCAAGTTTTGCGATAGAAATCACTTCCTCCACCTGTGCTGTAGAGTGCTAAATGAGCCCCGTAGTCTTAATTACTGATCCATTTTCAAGGACAGACCTACATTCCCTTCCTAAAAAGAGAATTGAATTCAGTGCTATAAAGAAATGAGCTATCAAGCTATGAAAAGACATGGAAGAAACTTAAATGCACATTATTAACCGAAAGAAGCCAATCTGAAAATGTTACGTCCTGTGTGATTCCAACTATATGACATTCTGGAAAAGGCAAAACTACATAGACAGTAAAAGATCGGTGGCCAGGAGTTGGATGAATAAGCTGAACAGAGTATATCGAAGGCAATGAAAATACTTTGTATGATACTATAATGATGGAACATATCATTATACATTTGTCCAAACCCATAGAATGTACAACACTAGGGGTGAATTGTAGTGTAAACTATGAACTTTGGGTGTTCATAATGTGTCAATGTAGGTTCATCAGTTGTCACAAATGTACCACTCTAGTGTATGATGTTGATAATGGGGGAGGCGTTGCATATCCAGGGGCAGGGAATACTTTCCTCTCAATTTTATTGTGAACCTAAAACTCCTCTAGAAAAATAAAATATTTTAAAGAAAAAAAAAAAAAAGAATTGATGACAGGCATTTTTTCCTTCTCAGAGAAACTTTATTGTTATACCCTTTTTTCACCCTTCTCAATCTTTCTTGGGTGAACTGGTTGAAATTTCTTTGCCTTTGATCCAGTTTTTCCCCTCTTGGCTCTTTTGGATTGGATATGTCCTCTGAACTATCACATGGTCACTGTGTTTGCCCATGCCCAGGGGCTTATTACCATTTCTGCTTTCCTCCAGTGCCTGTTAAACAAGGGTCAACCTAAACCATTCCCATGCCTAATTCTGGCTTCTAAAATTCCAACCGAGTTTAGATTCTTGCCTCCTCCTGTAATATAAAAGAGCAGTTTGTGTACTGTTAAACTCTCTCTGAATTTCAGAGCAATGTTTTTTTTAAAGGACATTGAGCAGCATAATTGAATGGTTTTCTATAATCATGTATGCATATATTCCATCCATTCTGTTAGGAAGTGGAGAGTAGCAAACAAGGTAAACAAAGTCCCTGGGCTCACATTTTAGAGAGAAATGCATAAAACAAGTAACATAACGGCCAGATAATTTTTTAAACTCTGATAAATCAAAGAAAATAAACATGGTAATCTAATAAAGATGAACTGAGGTGGAAAGTAATTTGTGAGAAGGTAAAATTTTGTGTGATATCTGAGGAAAAAGAAGATGCCATTGATATAAATGGCCTAGGGATGGACGTGAGAGAGGGCTCTTTTGGGAAAGATATTTGTCTAATTTGAGGAAAGGAAATAATGTTCATGTGATTTGGGGAGGCGAGAGGAAGTTGGGCAAAATGATGTTAGACATGTGATGTTGTGATTATGGTAAAGTGGAAAGTTTGTAAACTGGGTCTGGCAGATTCTCACTGATGATTTTAATCTATTACTCTTGTTGCTGAATAGAAAATGGGTTATAGAGATGAAAGAATGGAAGAGAAGAAAATATAAGGTATTGTAGCAGTTGATGCAAGAAGAGATGCAAATTTAGAACTTCATAATGGTACATGAGACGCAGAGAAGAAAAATGATTTGCTAAATATTTTGGATAACCTATATATGAAATAAGCTCTTATTTATGAGTAAAACAATCCTTTTCATAGGTTGTTGTAAACTGAAGGCACTTATAGGATTGAAAAGACCTGGGAAGAACAGGTTCATGGGATGGAGCAGGATAAGGATCAAAAGTTCTATTTTTATATACACTCAGATTTTAATGTATATGATTAATTTTTGAAGCATTATCAGAGAGACAGTTTAATATATGTCTTTGAAATTCAGAAGCAATGTTTTAAATTGATGGTATACAGGTAAAGTCATAATATAAGAGGTATTTAAGGCCATCAGATTGCATTATTGTCTATGGTGATGATAAAAATAAAACCAGGGAAGCAGACCCACGAACAAGCCCTGAAAAAATCTAATCTTTAATGGTTAAGTAAAAGGGGAAAACTTAGCAATGGAACCTTAAGAATATGCAGTTAAAAAAGTGGAAAGAAAACTGTAATGCCATGGAAGACAAAAGAGAAGAATGTTTCAAGAAGGAGGAAGTGAACAACTATTAACTGCTCTTGATGGTTTAGACAGATGAGAGCAAGAGGGGGCTACTATATTTGGCAACATGGACGTTGTTAATGACCATGAGTAATATCAGAGTAAAGGGGACTGAAGTCATTCTGGGTATGATTAAAGAGAGAATAGAGAGATGCAGGGGAGTGGTGGCCAACTCCCCTCCACTTATAACACCAGCTCCAGCTCCAACATCATGCCATCTAATTCTACCAAGACTTCAGGTACCCATAGACTAGGGGTAATCATAAAAGAGCCTCAGGGCAGTGACAAGAAAGCAGCAGATCCTAGGAAGTGTCTTGATCCTGATATATTATCTGAGAGTATATAATATTATGGGATGAAAATGGTGACTTAAAAGAGAATAGACATTCTGAAACTAAAATTATTAAACTATCTTGAGAAAACATAGACTTTGGTTCATGAGGGAGAGACAAAAACATCACCATCATCATCGTCATCATAATAATAAACCTCTTTTAAGATTGTAATAGTTAAAAGCACAGATTCTAATATCAAGGTGTCTGAATTTCAATCTAGGTTTTACCAATTGTTGGTGGTGAAATTAAAATAAATCATATAACCTCTCTGTTCTACCACGCTTCCCATTTGTAAAATTGTGGAAGCATTTATTAAACAAATATTTCTTGAATGCTTGCTGTATGCCAGTCACCATTCTATTGCTTGGGATGCATTTGTGAACAAAACAGCAGAAATATATTGCTTTCATGGAGTTTTCATTTTAGTGTGGCTCATGACAGTCACTCTCATAGGCTTTTGCTGATGATTAAATGTGTTAGTATGTGTAAAGTACAGAGAGCAGTGCTTGGCCTACACTAAACGTTCTGTAATATTAGCTATCGTCATTGCCTAGGGTTAGAGTAGAAGGTATTGGAGATGTGCAACTGTTCAAAAGTCTTAATTTACTTGGCGAGTGGAAACAGTGAGGGAACATTGTTTTGTTCTCATGTAATAGGAGAGAAGTATGTTTTGTTTGTTTATATGCACCAGGGGTGCACAATTAATGTTAATCATTGATGAAATAAAAAAAGCAGAAAAACCTTCTAGGGAAGGAAAAAAAGGAATATAAACCCACTTAATTAAATCAGCACAAATAATTACAAGGTAATAAAGAAAAAAATAAAATAAATGATAAAATAAAAACAGAATAAAATTTTGTTCATCATTTGGTATATTAAACATAAGTAATTAAATTAAGCCATTACAAAGTGTTAAATTTCTATGAAATATATTTAAAAGAATAAAGAAAATTTAAAAAGAAAGAGTTAATTAAATATCTTCCAGACAAATATAAATATAAAAAAGTAGGTGTAGCAATAGTTGTATCAAACAAAATACTATTTAAAGTTAAAAACTCTCAATAAGATGAAAAGATATTTTGTAAAATAAAAGGTACACTTTTAGAAAAATACAAGTGCCATAATTGTATATACATAGATAACAAGCTGTAAAAAATTAGTAAATGGAACCTGAATTAAATAGAGTTGGGAGACAGAAGGTGGGGGTCTCATGCCCTACAATGAGAGCAGAGCCCAACAGGAAGAAGAAAGTATCCCTATTCTTGCCTGGCAAGAGCTCAGAAAATGAGAGACAGTCACAACTCAGCCAATGAAAAACCATGGACTCTTTGTTTACAATAGCCTTCCCAACTACCGTTTCCCATCTATAAAAGAGTTCTTCTCTCCATTTTTGCTGGGGACTTGCACATGGCTGGCCATGGTTGCAGACCCTGAATTGCAATTCTTTGTTGATCAAGGACAAACCCATTTTTGCTGACAGTCTGTTTCAGGTCAACAATGCCAACACATTATATATTGCAAAATTTATGAGATGTCAATCAAAATGAGATAAAATGCAATTATGTTTGGAATTTTCCATATATTATTTAGAGACAAAGAGACTTGGTAACTGTGAAAATGAAAGTATAAAATCATCTAATCAACAGATTTAATGAAATAGATAAATATATAAACTTGTATTCAATTTATTTATTTGTTTGTTTATTTATTTACTTTTCTGTCTAGTTGCCACACCAAATAGAAAAACTGAAGAAAATTTCAAATATAGAAAATTTGAAAAGCATATATTCTAATCATAATACAGTAAAAATTAATATGTATATTTTAAAACCACAAAACATTTTGAACCATATTCTTAGATAAGCACTGTATCAGAAAAGGATATAAAAATTGAAATAATATATTAGCTAGAAAAAATATATCATAACCTATGGGATATAGCAAATACAAGAAGAAAATTTAGTCTAGTCAGCAAAGCTTTTTATATGTTCATTACAAAAGAGAAACTATTTAAAAATTACCTACTTCTGGGCTTCCCTGGTGGTGCAGTGGTTAAGAATCCACCTGCCAATTCAGAGGACATGAGTTCAATCCCTGGTCCAGGAAGATCCCACATGCCACGGAGCAACTAAACCTGTGTGCCACAACTACTGAAGCCCGCACGCCTAGAGCCCATGCTCCGCAACAAGAGAAGCCACCGCAATGAGAAGCCTGCACGCAGCAACAAAGACCCAACGCAGCAAAAAATAAATAAATTAATTAATTAATAAAAAAAAATTACCTACTTCTCATATTTTCAAAATAAGGAAAGAACATTTTAAAAACGAAATGAGGAAATATAAATTAATAAAAATAAAGGTAGAAGTTAGTGCAATTAAAAATAATCTAAAGTTGGATTTATTGTTAAGGCAAACTATCTTAAGTGAACAAAAAGCATCACTAATATGATTAATAAACAAAAAAGAGGGCATAAATAGGTAAATTTAAGAATGAGAAAAGGGCTGTAACCTCTTAGATTTTAGAAAAGATATTAAAATAATCACAAGAGAATACCACATAAAATTCCATGGGAAAATGTTTAACATATGAGAGGAAACAGTTGATTTCTTGCTAAAAAATAAAATACAGAAACTAATCCAGAAGGAAGAAAACTTGATTAGACCTATTATTATGGAAAATATTGGAAAAGTGAGTAAAGGTCTGTCAAAAGTACACCAAAATCCATATCACATCTTTGTTATTTGTTAGCAACTAAGATACTTCTAACCTCCTTGTAACTATTCATGACCAAGAAAGTAGATAGCTTTCCCTATGTAAAGACCTGATAAAGATGATGTGAAAATAGAAAAATACATAAACTTTTTTATATAGTGAAAACATTCTAAATAAAATATTTTCAAATAGAACCTACCAAAATATTGAAGTGATATAATCTGATTAATTAGAACTTATTTCAAGAATGAATGGATGATTCAATATTAGGAACTCCATAAAATTAACTAAATCAATAAATTAAATGGAAAATATATAGTTGATGTGTTTGCCAGAAAGAGTCAAAGAGTGGGCCCTGCTCCTTAGTTGGCTCATTCGTATTTTGCCTGGAGACCTCCGTCAGCAGAAGGCAAGAGGGAGACCTAGATACTGCATGACAATCTGCCTCGTGGCCATTAGGAACAATTTCTCTCTCCTTATAAGACACCACAGAGAAGCCCAGTTCTCTCAGATTATTCCTCATCCACTACTCAACCCCATAAACCCCACCATATGCCCATGGACTCTAAACATACCTTATTCCCCATTTGGTTCTATACATATCCTATTCTAACATCTTTCCCTAACCCTTTGCATATCAGAAACTTCCCCATATCTTCAAGCCTTTTTCTGATTTTTCTTTCCCATTTATGTTCTAACAGAAATCTACCACTTTTCTGGGAACACTAATTCCTCTATAGCCTCCTTCCTCCTAGTGGTGACTTTTGCATTTTATATCCCTTGGAACTCTGGCTTGATGTTGAGCTTGGCACCCTTTTATTTCTCATTGCTACATCCAAACTCTGCACCCTTCCACTTACACTTAAAAGCACAGAGCTTTGTATATTAGACTGGACCACACATTATTGCTCTTTATTTTAATAATATGCAGAATTCCAGGTCCCTTGTTGTTGAATATTTTAGCACCTAGCTCAGTTTAACTCTGTAACCTTGTTCTTTTTTATGATGATTTCAGTTTCCACATATATGAACTTTCAATAAGCTGATGTGGCAAATAGTGATAGTTATTCATCAAAACTATTAATCTTTCCTTTTGACAGATAGCCAGACAATATTTATAAGTCTCTTACGTGTGGCCATGTGGTTGAATTACAGCTAATGGACTATTTGGCAAAGACAAGAGTCTTTAACACTATGTTTCAAAACATAGATATTATTTTGTAACTTGGAAAACATCAAATAAAATATTTTTTTCAAGGGATGAATGAAAGGTGAGAATTTTGAGACAATGCTGATAAATTGTTTCAGGAGTTACAAAGGACTAGGACACTGGAAGCAGATATGAGGTCAAGGTAGAGCTGCTTTGTTGATGTTTCTTTGTTTCTCTTTCTGATTTTATTTTATTTCCTTTCTGGTTTAGAAAGTATGTTTTAGAGCAGGTTTTTATGTGAATGGGAATGGTCTTGTGAAGACAAAGAAATTGAAGGTCGGATGACACAAAGTAGATCAAAGTCAGAGATAGAAATACTGATACAGGGCTACTGATACAAGTTGGTGTGTTGTTTGGTAATGGGAAAAGGAGTATATTTTCTCAGATGGATTCCACATCACTAGTGACTTATGAGGCTGGGCCATCAGTTGAGAATATGGTTAGAAGAGAGGTTGAAGAGAAAAAAAAATGGACAGGTTGAAATGAAAAGAGAAGAGTAAATTAATACAATAGACATCTCAGAGAGTGGGAATGTAAACTTATGAGAAAAATGGTCTTGGACTACTGACAAGTGTTCAATATCTATTTGAGTGTTCAATATTCATTCTTTTGATCATGAAGTTAAAGTATAGTAATTAAATCATTTTTATTATTTTCTTTAGCAATACTTAACTATTCATGCATAATCCCAGTGAAAAGAGTAGTTGATTTCAATCATCCTTAGGAATTTTGTTCAGGCCAGAAAGACAGACAAGAGAGAGGGACATAAGTATTGAGTATGCCTTCAAGACCAATGAGTCAAAGGTAGGTAATAAAGAAAAGTAGGAGAAACAGTAAAAAGAGGAATACCACACAGTGATTGTGCCCATGAGGCTAAAACTTGTGCTCGGGTGTTTCTAAAGTAAATGAGTTGGAAGGAGAGGTGATGATTGCAGAGGGTGGAATTTTTGAAGCAGATTTTGGAGATGATGTATTTACTAGTAAGGATAAAGTTCATAATATAAATATGGGAACTGCTGCCTAAATATAATCAAGGGGCAATTTTTGAAACTGAGAGACCAAAGAACTAGAAGGACAGGTTTTTCATGGTCTGTTCAAATGAGTTTTAGAAATTGTCCAGAAATGCTTTGTAATAAAAGTTGAGGAGACGATATTCATTAAACTCCAGGCAACATGTGTCTGCAATATTTTTTCCTATGCTATAGGCTACAAAGTAAGGATTTTCTAATATGAGCACACTGAAGGAATTCAATTTATGTCTTTATAGGGATAGGGGAATTGTATGTAAACACTTGTTACTTAGATTTGCATTGGGGGACCTCACATAAGGTTGAGCTATGTTAATATGTAATTTGGGTTTCTTCCCTAGATGTTAGGCTTAAGGAAGATATACAGAGTTTCAAAAGTCCAAAGGACCAAGTGATGCTTCAGCCATATTATAAAATATAATAGTGTTTAGAATTACTATAGGACATATATCTGTGTGATCTTGTTATACTTTGGAATATGTTCTCAAAAAAACATGTTGAAGTCCTAATCCCCAGTACCTCTGAATGTGACCTTATTTGGAAATGAAGTTTTTTGTAGATGTAATTAGTTAAATTAAAACGAGGTCATAATGGAATAGGATGGCACCTTAATCCAGTATGACTGGTGCCTTTATAAGGAGATAGCCATGTGAACACACAGAAACACACATGAAGATGCTATGAGAAGACAGAGGAAGATGATAGAAGATTGAAATGATGCATCTACAAGCCAAAGAACACCTGGGGCTACCAGAAGCTGGAAAAGCAAGGAAGAATCTTCCCCTAGAGCCTTCAGAGGAAGTGTCAACTCTGAAAATGTATAAGAGTTGTATGTTTCAGTTTTATTTAGGAAACTTACTGAGGACTATAGCCCAGGAAACAGCCTCTCATTAGCTCTGAGGGGACTACTCCAAATAAATTTGATTTTTGGCTAAGGAATACATGCAGTGAATCACACAACTCAGTAAGAGATAAACACTAGTCCCAAGGAACAAATATCTCAGTTAATGATTTAGTGCTTTTCTACGTATGGGAAGATGCAAGAATCTGGTGCATTAAAATTTTTCCTGAGATATACACCTAACTACCTAAGGGGCTTGTTTTTCCCAAAGCACAGAATGTCTCATCTTGTTTTTCATCCTGAACTCCTTCCTGGGAGCACTGTTGGTCAGTGACTGCAGTGGCTAATGATTTAATCATTGTAGAACTGGATGGTGGGCAACATTCTTTGTTTTACAATACCATGGCCTTCCTAACACCATGATTTCAAACTTCCAGTCTCCAGAACTGTAAGAGAATACAATTCTGTTGTTTTAAGTGTTACAGAAGCCTTATGAAACTAGTACAGATGGTTATACATATTTAGGGATGTTTGGAAAGTGATGATTACCCTCACTTCAGTTGTATAGACTTCATGCAGTTCCTTTCAATCCAAAACCAGTTTCAGTATGGGAGCCGGACTACAAATTTCCAAATGACGGGACAGGCAGCACTTGGCCAAGAAGGCTCATGTATGGGAAAAGTAAAGCAACACTTTCTAGAAGACAAAGCCTAGAGCCTGTCTCCTTTTGAGGTAAATTTCTAGAAAGACAACTTACTTATTTAGAGAAGAGATTTTCTGGAACACTTTCTACTACACAGTTAGAAAACTATTTGGAAATCGATTTCTCTGAAATCTACTCTATCATGTTTTACTCTTCTATCATTTCTACTAGAAATTTAGTACATATATTTAAAATGTATGTACTTCTGAAATACTTTTCACTGTTCAGAACACAGTGAAAATTCTGAAAATCATTCATTGAAAGTGACCGAATGAACACTAGTATAAAACTAATGCTTTGCTCTGATTGCATCACTAGCCTGTATGTCAAGAAAAGGAAACTTCATTGAGGAAGTTAGTATAATCTCAGTGGCTGTGGAGTACTAGTTAATTTGTTTCTGAAGAAATCAGATGCCTGAAATTCAAAAGAGATTTAAAGAGATTTAAAGGTAGCTAAATGTTTGTGAGCACTGGCTAAATGTCTTAAGTTCAAACATCACACCATTTCTGCTGACAACAATGAAGTAACTAAGGCATTTATTTTTTATGTCATTATCATATCATAGGTAAGAAAAATAGGCCAAAAATGGTTAAATAATTCTTACAATGTCGTATATCTAGTCAGAGGCAGAGGTGGGATTTGACCCTAGGCAGTCTCGTTCCAAAGGATAGCTCTTAATTCCCATGCATAGACCCTCTCATTGTATTAATTATCTCATATATCATATTTTATCAAATTACAGGATGTTTTATTTTTGCCAAATACATTATTTCACAATGCTTTTCTCCCATATTGATTGTAGAAGGCACCTTGATTTCAGAGATGTTAAAATATGAAGGAATTAAATTATGTGACTTAGAACTAATAAAATATGGTAATTGGATCCAAATACTATAAGCTAAGTAATATTAATTTTATGGATTAGAGAACCAGGTACAAAAGAGATTTAATTACCTTGATTTGGTGACATAGTGAAATAACAGTTAAAAATATATTTTCTCAACATCAAATCCTGTACATTGAAACACTAAGATATTCTTTAATTCAAAAATGATACACTTGAAACTATTATTTCTCTATTTCTGTTTGGGAATAATTCCATTTTTAAAAATCTTATATCAATTTTCATTGTATTTAAAATTAAAATACTTAAAACTAAAGATTATCTTTTATATAACAGAATGTTTTACTAAAAAGTCAACATGTACTTGTTCCCCCCTCTTCCTTAAGGCAACTGCTTTTGTGGAGCTGTTATTATAGAAATTAAGAATACCTATATTTGCAAAGAGATTTCAGAGTTTAGGATTTCCAACATTAAACTTATTGTTTAGGATAAGCAATGGAATTAACTATTTGTGTTTCAAGAGTCAAAAGTAAGACCTCTTGATTCTTAGTTTAATATTAAGGAGAAGGATCCTAACTCCACTTAGGCTGGATGCCACAGTGGAATCTCAGGGCAAGAAATACTTGAGCAGCTTTCTATGATGGCACAGTATGGCAACGCAGAGCAAAGTAGGCACTGGCCCAAGAGAATGACATGAATCAGGGCTGTTGCAAGTGGGGATTAGAAGTCAGGTGCAAGACCTTTGTGAACTGTGTAAGTCTCTAGATTTTGATGGACTTTGTTTTAATTTTTCATGTATTTGCTTATTTAAAATATATATTTTTTTATAGATTGCAACTTTCTTTTTAAACCTTCCATGACCAGCTACATTTTTTTTAAGGACACACTTTATTTATTTATTTATTTATTTATTTATTTATTTATTTATTTATTTATTTATTATTTTTGGGTGTGTTGAGTCTTCGTTGCTGCGTGCAGGCTTTCTCTAGTTGCAGCGAGTGGGGGCTACTCTTCGTTGTGGTGCACGGGCTTCTCATTGCAGTGTCTTCTCTTGTTGCAGAGCATGGGCTTTAGGCACATGGGCTTCAGTAGTTGCAGCATGTGGGCTCAGTAGTTGTGGTGCACGAGCTTAGTTACTCTGCGGCATGTGGGATCTTCCTGGATCAGGGATCAAACCCGTGTCCCCTGCATTGGCAGGCTGATTCTTAATCACTGCGTCACCAGGGAAGTCCCTAAAATATTTAGGGTAGAATGTGATCTAGGGGGACGTGATATTAAACCTCTTACCTATCTGAAATTTAAGTATTCCGTGTGATTTTAATTTAATTTGGAAAAGGAATGGAGATATGATCATTATATCACTGGGAGTATAGAAAAATGACATTCTAGTTACATTTGTTTTGTTAGCAGAAAGAAACAAACAAAAAGGGAGACAGAAAGAAAGATTCCTATATCACAGTTGGTCCTGGTGGAGGGGCATGCCAATGTATAGAGTTGACAGTGACAGTAATAAAGAGAAAAGGAAGGAGAGTGAGTCCCAGGGGGCTTGGAATAAGACAGAAAGAGGAACACAGATGTTAACCAGGGTCAAAGAAGCTGATGCAGGTACTTGATAATAGAAGGATCAACTTGGGGTCCTCAAAAGAAGAGCTCAAGAAACCATTTATTTGATTAAGGTTTAGAGTAAATGTCTAAAGCTCCAAAATAAACACAGAAGCAGTCATAGTGTCCATACATTTGATTTTAGTTTTTGGCTTTATTTCTTTATTTCTTGATAAAACAGAGCATAGTTGCCAGTGGTGACATTTTACTGTTAAAAGGGCTGTTTACCTTACAAACCATACTATGCTTTGAGTTTGTAGAGAAATTCTGCTATACTATGTGTATATAAATATATATGACTGAAATGAACTAGTGGTCAAAACAGAAGGAAGACATCATTCAATACTTTGTTGAAATGTTAAACTAAGCAATGTAAAAGTTGCATACTAAGTCAAAATATTTATTTACTTATTTATTGAGGAATTAAACCCTAAGTTCAAAACCAATTGAAAATGCTAACGTTGAGTATAAAGTGTGAAAATATAGTGCTCCCGCATCTAGCACATTGGTAGGGCATATAGTAAGCACTCAATTAAAGCTTTTTGAATTTCTGTTTGTATTCAAGAGGATAATATGGTCCCAGAAATTAATTTTTTCCACTTGATGATGATTATATTAAAAAATCTGGATACATTCAGAATCAGCAATTTCTGAAATCAGAATAAAATCTATGCTAACACACAGATGAGGAAATAATCTATATGAATTTAAAAAATTCATGGCCCTGAAAAATCCACTAGATTCAATTCACAATTATTTAAAGTGGCTGGAAGAAATGTAAAGAAATGAAAATTTAATGATCTGTAATATTTGTTTGAAGACTTGGGTAAGACTTGGTTTGCTAAAATAAAAAGTTAATTAAAACAATAAAACCTTATATAAAGCAGTGTCTGCTTACACGTAAACGAATATCTTAATGTACCCATTGTTTGTTAAGGCATTCTGTTGGGAATGGAAAAAAATATATTATTTTTAAACAATCTTGGAACTTATCTAAACTTTTTTTTTCCAAGCTACACTAGTTAAATAAATGATCCAATGTATTTTATAAAGTAGATTGGATTGTTCCTGAAATTTTCATATATTTTTTAAAAAGACACCATTTCAAAATCATATCTTGCCAAGTTTGTATTGGTTTTTATGTTAATCTGAAAATAGTCACAAATCCATGCTTGCAGTATTGTTAATGACACTAATGTGGATGACGATGGTGATACAAAAGTGACAGTGATGATCATGAGGTTAGCTAATGTTTATGGCATGCATACTTTATCCCACAGCAAGCCATAACATAGATGCTAGAATTTCCTCACTTCTCAAAAGAAGAGAGGAAGCTAAGATAAAATAAATAAGTTGCTCAATTACACATGAAGTTGTTGTCCAGAGCTGGAATTTGTACCAATGCTTGTGTAACTCCCAAGCCCTTGGGCTTCCCTAAAACCAATTACAATTTCTTTAATAACAATTATATCCCTTTGTTCTCTGGTGATCCGTGAAGAGAATTACTTTGTCGGTTTGGTTATCAACATTAATTCAATAGCATTGGAATGCCATGAAGTTAAGATATACACTAAATTACATATCAAATGAAAGACTATTAGTGACTGCACATAAAGCTTATAAATTTTGTTTTCAGATTAATTATGAGCTAGTTAAGCTATTGAACTAAATTTGCTTTATATAAATATTAGTTAAATTTTGTTTATTTTCTAATCATAGTATTTAATTATAGTTCTTTACAATTTGACATAGGTAATGTAGTCATTACTACTAATTAAGCTATTACTTACTATGTATGCATACGACCTGGCATTCTATTAGAAGCTCAGAAAACATTATCACTAAAACTAACGAGTACAGAATAGAGAACCATATTGATATTTGCTAGCACTGTTAAAGAGGAGATTCTGTTTCCACACACAGAAATCACTTGCTGTCTAGAATGAAAACATTTTTCTCAACCTGATGCCAAGTATTTGGCCTCTGTGCACCAGTGCCAAATCAAATCTTGGAGACAGAGTTTTGGGTGAAGTAGAAAAGATAGCATTATTGCTTTGCCGGGCAAAGGGGGACAC
Source organism: Balaenoptera musculus (assembly GCF_009873245.2). Taxonomy (NCBI): domain Eukaryota; kingdom Metazoa; phylum Chordata; class Mammalia; order Artiodactyla; family Balaenopteridae; genus Balaenoptera; species Balaenoptera musculus. The sequence continues at coordinate 54,702,575 of NC_045790.1, read as the reverse complement.
AGCGGGCTCATGCTCCTCAAAAACTGTGTCCCTACCCAGGGGGATTTGGGGAGGAGTTTTATAGCAATGGTTCAAGGGTGGAGTTGCTGATAAGGATCAGGGTGTGTGCAGGGCCTGCACTCCTTAGTCTGGTCTCAGGTGATCTCCTGATGAGCTTCTCTGGGTTACCAAACTGTGATCTTCTCTGGAATGAAGGATGCTGACATCTTCCATTTGTTGGAGGCTTAATTCTATAAAAGAGCTCAAAGATATTGTTATGTGTATCCCTTGAGGGGGAACCAGGACCCTGCCTCAAGTCTGCAATATTGTTTCTTGACTATTCCTCCCTTGTCTCTGCATCCCCTCCCTTCCTTGATTAGCAACTGTTTGAAAGGCTTCCATGCCCAGGAGTCCCACAGTGTCCTGCTTGGTTTCAAACCCAGTAAAAGGCTACCCTAACCTGTCATATCCTTAGGCCATTTGTTAGACTGCTGTCTACATATTGGGAGCTGCTTATAATGTTATTATGTTAAGAAGACAGATAAATTTATTTAAGAATAATGTGTTTCTTTGTGATTTTTCTAAGCTTATATTGTTCTAAATAAGTCCATTTATATATAATATACTATGTGTATATAAATTATCTGTATACTGAATGACAATAGCATTTACTAAAATCTGGCTATGATAAATCAGTAAAATCCTTAATTAAACTTTATACTAATGCATTGTAAACAAAGCTTATTTTTTTAACAGAATAACCTGAGCTATTACAAGATAGATCTGTACATGTGTTTGGAATTGTATTCTTAGGGTGTGTTTATTCTTTATATTTGTGTGATATAAGGAATATATATTTGGTTTTCCTCCTTATTTCTGGCACAGAGCTCCTAAAACCCTTGGGATTTCCTGTGATGAGAGTGGTAAAGATGTCTTTTGTTATGTCAGTGGTATGACTTTAAGACCCACCTAAGAAGGGGAATGGTTACCAGGAGAACCAACCAGTGATTACACATTTGGAACTTAAAGTCCTACCACGTCCCAACCCACGCCACCTCCAGGGAGGGGAGAAGTGCTTGAGGTTGAATCAAGGGCCAATGGCCAACTATTTAATGTCATGTCTATGCAATGAAGCCTCTGTAAAAACCCAAAAGGACTGGGTTCAGAGAGATTCTGGGTTGGTGAATATGTGGAGATGCAGAGAGAATGGCACCCTTGGGGAAGGCATGGAAACTCCATGCACTTTCCCCATGTCTTGCCCTATGCTTCTCTTCCACCTGGCTGTTTCTGAGTTATCTCCTTTTATAATAAACTGGTAATTTAATAAGTACAACGATTCTCTGAGTTCTGTGAGCTGCTCTAGCAAATTAATTGAAACCAAGTAGGGGGTCATGGGAACCTCTGACTGATAGCCAGTAGATCAAAAGTATAGGTAACAACTTGGACTTGGGATTGGCATTTTGAGTTGGAGGGGCTTGTTAGGACCCCTAAATTGTAGCCAGTCAGGTCAAAAGCTTGCAATTGGCATCAGAAAATGGAATTGGGGGTGTGAAGTCAGTACTGTAAGACTAAGTCTTTAACCTGTGGAATCTGATGCATGTTAGAATGGAGTTGAATTGTCGTACACCTAGCTGGTGTCTGATAATTGCTTGCTGTTGTTTTGGGGAAAACTCCCACATATTTGGTTACCCAAAGTGTCATAAGTGAAGTGTTTCCTATGAGAAGTAAAGGAGAGACACAGGAGAAAACATAGTAGGAAAGAACTGGGTTTTTTCCTATATAGGAAGGAAAAATCTGGGCCTTTCTATATTTTCATGTGCTTGTGAGAGGTATTCATTTATTCTTTATCTCTAACCTTTTATTCCTCCTGAACAAATATATTTTTGGGGGTTATAGATAATATACAATATAATGAATCATCTTCATGCATCATAGCATACTTTACAAACTGACCTGCATATTGTGTGTATCCACACGGTATTATCTGAAGTACCCACACTTTAGGTACTCCCCCCACCACACACTCACACACACACCACACACACACACACACTTTTATGATCAAATTGTCACCTCAATATTTGCTACATCTGCAAATTTCCAATGGTAAAATGAGAACAAGTATCATTATGGTTTAGCAACTATTCTAATTTTCTTAGAGATTGGCATGACTCTGAATCTGTTGCCAAATGCAAGTTCATGTACAAAAGGCAAAATCTGGGGTGAGCACTGTAGGGTGTGTGACTTTCTTTGGTTGGTTGGTGGTGAGATAACAGGGTGGTATTCTAGGAATCTTGTGCTTAGCCTGAAGTTACCATCCTCCACCTGGGTAGGGGCCTTAGTTCCTACAGAAGAACTCAAAGGTATTGGTTATGTATATTCCTTGTGGTGGAACCAGGACCCTGCTTTATTGCTGCACTATTATTTCTTGACTGCCTCTCCTTTTTTCTGCATTCCCTTTCTTCTCTAATTAGTAATTGTTTGAATATGCCCTTTGGAACTCAGGGAAGGTCTAGGAGGCTGAAGCCTTTTTCCTATAAACAAGACAGGGGACACAGACAGGCTTTTGTACCCAGGAGGGCCCCACAAGGTCCTGTTCAGTTTCAAATCCAGAGAATACTTTATTGGTATGATTTTCATTTATGCATCCAAATATGAAAAATCATACATGATGACATTGCTGTTTTCTTTGCTTTAGTATTAGGATAATCAGGTTAATCATTCATAATAAAGAGGTTTATGCTAAATGGTTACATTTATGTCATTAGGCATCAAATACTACAAGATGCAACACCAAGAAAAACATGAGTGTTTTGATTTATAAGGGAATTATCAGATGCAGGATTAACCTCCAGGCTTTTAATATGTTTTCCTAAAGCTTTACGTAGTATAAATATATTAATTGGCTAAAAGATAAAGAAATACAACCATAATAAATGGCTCTTCAAAAGATTATAAGAACCTGATTTTTCTTTCAGTTAGAAAGCCTCTGGTATAATGGAAAAACTATGCCTCTTACATTACAAGAGGTTGATCCACTCTTTTCACATTGTTGAACAAATTCAGCAAGAACGGTCTTGAACAAAGGGCAGAATAAACCTTCATCTTCGGATTTGAATTTAGACTCAACAAACAGTAACCAAAAAATCCCCAAACATTTCTGTTAGGTTGGGTAGAGGTTAAATTTTTGCTCTTACAGATGCAGTCACTGGATTAGAATACTACGTTTCACTGGGTTAGAATTCTACTTTAAGAAATCGTATGAAATAAAAATACCAATGGGAAGGGTAATAAATTCATTCTAACATTAAGGATCCTTAGGGCCTGTTTTGCTCGCCATTGTATTGCTAAACCATAGCACAGTCTAAGACAGGTATTAATCATTTTATAAAAGAATAAAAGCATAAATAAATATCTTTTGGTGAAGAACCAGATTCCAGAGGCAGAAAGATTGAGTTAATCTTAGTCATAGTTGACTGTTGGAACATTATTTAATTTTCCTGAACCTTAAAATTCAAGTTGTAAAAATGGACATAAAAAGTAGAGCTCTCAAGGTTATTCCAAAGATGGAGGGAAAGAGTGGTGCAGTATGGTGCAGTAGGCTATCAGTTAATGTCAATAATCATTAATGTGATTCATTTTGCACTACTAACAGGAACATATTACTAGTATGCTGGGTGGCTAGGAGGTAACAGAGAGGACGTGTGTGAGGTAAAGCTACAGTAAGGGATACCATCAAAACAAACTGTGCCTGTTTTTATGGATTCCTAAGTTACTAAAAAGCCAAGGGAATATTTAGGACTATTTTATCCGTTCAAATTCAAAATTTTGATGCAGCTTTTGCCCTTATATCACAAGAACTAGAACAGTTTGTTCAGGGAAAAGGGCAAAGTTTTCCTGCTAGAGGAAGTTAAGCATTAAGTGGTTAAGAAACAAGGAAGACGGTTCTGAATAGACTCTAGAATCTCACAATGCTCTAACTGAGCAGGAAAGTATTAGACTAGAACAAGTACTCTTAGATTTTTGGCTGTTTTATAGGAACCATCTGTCTCTAGAGTCTTCCTACCCACATGTGTCAGTTACTTTGTCTAGGTTACCATGATAATTTTTTTTTTAATTAATTAATTAATTTATTTATTTTTGACTGTGTTGGGTCTTCGTTTCTGTGCGAGGGCTTTCTCTAGTTGCGGCAAGCTGGGGCCACTCTTCATCACAGTGCGTGGGCCTCTCATTATCGCGGCCTTTCTTGTTGCGGAGCACAGGCTCCAGACGCACAGGCTCAGTAGTGGTGGCTCACGGGCCCAGTTCCTCCGCGGCATGTGGTATCTTCCCAGACCAGGGCTCGAACCCGTGTCCCCTGCATTGGCAGGCGGATTCTCAACCACTGCACCACCAGGGAAGCCCCATGATAATTTTTTGATTTGGAAACAATCATTACATCAGTCGCATCAAGACTTGTTAGTGTCTAAAATATTCTTCCATTGCAGTCCATTTATAAAGCTTTGTTTGAAGTTTATTTCTGTCATGGAAACAAGGCATTTCAAAGAAAGATATTTACATTTCAAATAGATGTTTGCAATGCTTGTACTTTCTTCAGTAGTTTATAATTCAATCAGTTGGATATGAAGTGCTGACATTGAAATGCAGAAGCAGAAAGTTCCTGTTCTCTCAACTTCAAAAGTATCTAAATTAATTCTGGCCCTAGTCAGTAATGGACATGCCAACACTCTGCATGCTCTCTGGACTCAGAAGGAGGTTGTTTTAAAATGGCTTGAGACTCATAAAAAACATGTTTATACTAACACAAAAGCAAACAGTCTCACCTCTAAAATTTCACGTGTTAGGAATACAACTCATTTATTATTAAACAAGTCACTGAAGGATATGGAGGAAGCTTGTGTAAATAATTGGGCTACCATAGTGTGTGCTTTCACAGGCATGTGTGGGAAGGTAAGGAGTTAGTCCCTATTTTGTGAGCTGGAATTAAGTATTAAATAATTCATTTACAAGTGCATTATATATAATGTGTATATATATTTAATATTATATAGTAGATGTGAGATATTATATTGCTTAAAATCAAAAACAAACAGACACCAGCCTTGAAAATTCCCTGAGCAGACAAAGCCAGTTTAGTCATACAAATAAAGCTTAATTTAGCTTATTTTGCAAGACTAACTTGACCTGGGTCATTTCTTGCTTATGCCTCCTGAAATCAAGCAAAATTTGAACTGTTTCCCAAGGTTGACATGAGGTAACCACTGAAATTTCCAATATTACAATCAATCACTGGAAGAATAAGCAGTCACTGCTTTCTCACTGTATAAGCTGCTTTATAACAGGGACCCCTGAGCCTCATTCCATAGTTTGGTTTGAGCGCTCCTGGTTTGCAAACTGTCTTTTTACTGTGTGCACAACAAACTTTTACTAATTAGTATTTCAGTGATTTGTTGGTTATACTTCAGCTATTTCTGAACCTTTGAATATATATATATATATATATATATATATATATATATATATATATATATAGTCAACCTTTGAATATATTTGAATATATATGTATGTATATATATATTTGAATATATATATGTGTGTGTGTGTATATGTGTGTGTATGTATATATATATATATATATATTTCTTTTTGGCACTCTAGAAGTGAACTTTTATCCATTCTCTTCAACTCCCGTAATCCATTTGCTAACACAAAATACGTATTCAATAAATGTTTATTGAATGAATGCTTGGTTCCCTTTTAAGTAATTCCGGAATGGTAGGGCAATTATCCTTGATGATAGGTGACTTGCTGTTCCTATCCACTGAGATAAATAAATTGGAGTAAATGGCCACATAAATGGAAATAGAATGGTGCATATAGGAAAAAAATAATTTGGCTGCATTAAAAAAATAAGCAAAAATGATAAAAATAATGCTCTGAAGATGAGCAACTGCACAAGAACTCATTTCCTCCTGGTAACAGGAAAATCAGTGCTGTAGTTGGAAGAAATGAGGCAGTATAAGTTCTGTGAGAAATGCCATCAGTTCTGCAGTATAAAGTGAGCCAATAAAACTAATCTACAAGGGGCTTTTAGATTTTGATTAGATTGTAGATTGCAAGCATTTTGTGAAGTTTTTGTGAAAATAGCAATTGATTTCCCCTCTAACCAAGCAATTTAATCTATGGTACAAGTCGCAAAGCCAGCTGTGGAGTGATGGGTTTCCCTGCAGGATCAGTGAGCTAGAAGCAATACACCTGCCACCAGGCTTCTAAAATAATAGTTTGGCAAAGATAATTTTAATAGGCAGGAAGAAAGGTTAACAACCTTTGTTAAGGCTCTTTAGAGTAAGAATGATTCAAGTGCCCCATTCATCTTCCCATTCCTTCCTCTTTCAGTTTTGTTCCATTCAGTGCTAAGCAGAAATTGAGACCAGCAGGTTTTAAGTTCCACGTTTCATCATGCTGGTTCAAATATGCATGTGTTCATGAAGAATATGTTAAATGTATGGCATACTCTGAGCACTATGCCAGAAAATGGGAGGTAAATATGAGAGAAGCAAAAGATCTTATACAAGCAAGGATAAAAAAATAGCTGAATCTGCATTGAGAGGCCAGACTGAGTAAAGTATCTATTTACAGATCTTGCTTTTTCCCTTTGAAAGTGGAAATGGTGGGTGCTCAGGTATTGTGCTGGGCTAGACTCTGGAGGTGAAACTTCTAATGAACAACTCTTCCCCAGCCATTGCAATGAAGAAGTCCCCTGCCTGGGGCTGGAGTCTTTTATCAGGAAAACATCTAGCAATAGATCCCATTACTAAACACTTAGTAATAGACTGTGCAGAGGGAGGAGAAAATGGACTGGAAAAAAACTACTGGAGTAAAGATGAAAGAGTGGGAGTGGCAGTGGCAGGGGGGAGATATCCTGTGTGAGCAGTGAGTCACATATAGCAACCTCTGGTAGCTGTAACACAGTGGATTGCTTCCACCCTTGCCTCTTGACATGATATTTAAATCCACTCTTGTGGGTTCTTGCTGAAAACCAGCATCACATTGTGCCAGAAAGGCTCCATGTGATTTAGCAAAGCCACAGCTGCAGGATGCTAGGAACAAGCCTGCCAAGAACTGCCATTGACTCTCATCTCTTCCTGATATTAACCTGAGTGTCACTTTGAGCAACACATAGCTATATGATAATTAAATAATTAATACTAATTAAATAATAATTATAAATTATTTGTAATATTTTAAATTATAAATATTTTATAATTAAATAATAATTAATAAAATAATTTAAAAATCATCATCATCATTATTATGTTAACCTATTACTTGTTGAACACTTAAAATGTTTCACATATTGTTTCCAGTACTTTACTTGTATTATCTTAATATATCATAATAAAACCTATTTGGTAGAAGTTACTAATATCTCTACCAATGAACAAAGATACATAAAAACAGTATTACTTACCCAGTGTCATGCAGGTATTAATTGTTAAAGATATAATTTAAAACCAAACGAGTGATTCTCAAATATAGAATATTTTGACATATGCTAAATAAATGCAAGTAAAATATAATATTTCAATTACCATGAAGAGCAGTACAAAACAATCTAAGTTTTCATATGGCTTTCATCTCCTTTATATAGTAAAATGTTCAACTATTAGGGATCAAGGGTAGGATAATATCACAGACTGTGTGTGAAACAAATACTGGCCTATATGCTCTCAGAGGCAAAAATTCTCATCACCATCCTATCATTAGTGACTCAATAATTCCCAAGTAGACTGGTATCCAGGAAAGTGTGCTTCTCTTGAGTACCTGGTTTATTTTCTCAGGAATACAATAGATCTTTTCTTTTCTCCCTTGTTTTGACTACAGTGGAGCTCAGAGCAAATGTTGCTGTGGTCTTCCTCTAGAAATTGTACCCAATATTATTGAATGCTTCCTTAGATAGTAATTTTATCTTTGGATTTAAATTAAATTTACATTCTATTTTTCACGGTCCACATGCATTTATTAATTTATGTACTTACTAAATTAAGTCCATCATTTATTTTCATGGTTTTTTTTTCATTGTTCAATTTACAGTATTGATTTTTCTCTATGCTCCAAAGATGGAGTAGCTCATAATTGAATAGTTACTGCTCATCAGTTCTTTCTCTAATGCTGAATTGCCAATTTTAAGTAGAAAATGTTCTTATTTAAAATAATGTTTGTTTTGTTTTGGTTTTGGCTACCACTTCTCATAAAGGACAGAAATGAGAAAATGTGTCTAACTGACATTCATTCTTATCAACAGAAATGTTTTTTAGTTGTATATTTTCTAAATGAAGGATCTCAGCATTGAGTCATTCATACTGCTTTTAGCTTCCTACGAGAATCAAAGGCCTGAAGACTGTACAGGACCTTCCTGTGATTCTTCAGATGATAAGGCATAGTCCTGGCATAATTCATAATAATTTTCAGAACACTTATCAGATTCTGTGCCTTTTAGCATATTGGTCTCTAAAATCTTTTGTATAGCCCATCTGCAGCTTACAGACCAATATACTAATCCTTACACAAAAATCAAGGAGAGTTTAAGCCTTGTGTAGACACAGGTAAGGTACAAACATCATAGATTAGGAGATAGTCCAGAAGTGGGAAAACAGATGTCAGAGGACATGAATGGACTGAAAATGTATTGAATTCAGTTGCCGAGATCTAGTCTACTATGAAGATCTTTTTCTATCTCTTTCTCTCTGTCAAATACATTATTTGTACCATCAATAAGTAAAATAAATACTCATTATAAATTTTGACAAATATAGAAAGAAGGAAAAAGTGGCCCATAGTTCTACCATCTAAAGACAATTCTTAATATTTGTATATACAAATATGCCCTCTTTTCCAAATCTCTTGTATCTTGAGTTCAAGTAATGCAAATTTGGATATTAAGTTCAAATATTGAGGTATACTGTATTGTCCAAATATTGAGTTTAAATATCAGGTAATGAGATAGCAAGAGATTCACATAAAATGTCTGAATCTATTTGGTTAATAAGTTCTATTACTGAGAATTCAAAAAATATATTTCCTATATTTGTTTTTTAGATATTTCAAGTATTTGCATGTAAAGGTGTAAAAAATAACAAACCAGCATGCAATGTATAAATATACATATATAATATTACTATAAAATATGTATTGCTTGTTTACTTTTTAAAATTAACATTATAAGATATTATATACCCAATTGGATCACTGTAGAGTGTTCTATAGTATGGAATCTTATAGTTTGCTTAATCATTTTCCTATTCTTAAACATTTAATGTATGCTTTTTGCCAAAGTTAATCTATTATTAATTATGCTGCAAAACTTTGTGTGTGTGTGTGTGTGTGTGTGTTTCACATTCATTCCTGAGGATAGATTCCAGAACTAGACTGACAAGATCAAGAAATGCCAGTTTTTTATGACTCCCTTTACAAATTGCTTAAGAGGTTTTTTAATCATGGAACGATTTAAATCCACATATTTAATTATAATAGAGTCTTTTATCAGCATGACCAATTCTGTTATATTTCACACTGTTCTTTATGAGGCATACATTCTGCCTTAAGTTTGAATTAGTTTACTGTTTTAATAACTAGTTGGATAGGTTTCCACACTCCTCCATATATAGTTTTTAACCATATGTCTTCCTCTATCTTTATAAATGAAAAGTTTGTTGTTTATTAATATCCGAATTTCCATATTCATTATTATAGGGATCAGTAATTCCAAAGTTGTTTTGGTATGGCGTATTAAAAAATACAAAGATAGGATTAATAAGCAGAATTCCCTGTGTTATTGCCTTTTAATAAAGCTCAGATATTTGCCATTGAATAGTACAGATGACTGTTCTTCTTAAAATTAGTTATCTCATTCCCATGTCTTTTCACAGAATTAATATATATATTTTTTGGACTCTGTGTAGTAATCACTTAGATAATAGGGTAATGTGGTATCATGAACACTCCAATAAATTTAATTTATTCATTTTTTAAAAAATTTCTTGGATAAAATGTAGAGTGTGTCACGGTAGAGGGATTTAATCCATTGTGTAAAAAGAACATTGCCTAAAGAAATTGCAATTTTTATTCCTATATGTTTATTAAAGACAGAACTTCTTACTATTTCTTATAAGTTTTTAATGTTTTCTTAAGTATTTCACGAAGTTTAGCTTATCTGTGCTAAACATAGTAAGAAATATATTAGAGTTTATATAAATTATTTACAAAAACATACCACATGGATTTTGAATGTTATAAATTATGTAATACCTTTTATAATGCAGATGTATGAGCAAAAGTAACTTCAGAAATTGTATTTATTATTATTGACATAAATTAACTTGAGTTTTCCTTGTATCACTTAGAAACATTCTTTCTGCAGAAATTTCTAAGTACATTTTTTGGAATAAATAATTTTATTAACTGTGACACCCCAAAAGTTTGATGATTAGCAAAATACTCTGAGCTGTTCCATGACACTTTTGAAAGTATACCCCCTCTTCCTGTAGTAGTTTGTCAGATCTTATTTACCATGACCTTGGTATGTCTTTTAATTATATCTCTAATTATCGCATGACAATGCTTGTTTCAAACCATCTTTCATACTGATTGGTGAAAAATTTTGGATTTATAAGCCATTAAAAAGCCATTCTATGGTGTGCCCTGCAATTAATTAGAAGCCAAGTAATAATAAAATGCAATTAACTCAATGACTACAAGTTTTTTAAAAATCACCTGATGAAAAAGAAAAAAAGCGTAAAGTCAGAAGGAGAAATAATTTTCACTCCAGGAAGGAATGTAAAAAAAGAAATTCTCTGCCTCCTTCAGTCCATCCGTTCTTATCGTCGTCAGCCATTTTAATTAACATGTTAATAAATTCCCTGCAGTTTTAATAGCGAGTGACAATTGCAAAGTGCAAGCCGAAGTAAAATCTAACACAGTAAATTTGTTACTTGTAAAAAATATCTCTATTGCCTAGTCAACCATAACTTGCTTTTTTTCCCTCTCTCCCTCTTAAGGGAAAGGTTGATACTTGGAAGAAGATTTAAGCTTTAACCCCACATATTAAGCAGAATTAATGATCTATTTGCTTAGAAGCCATATATTAGCTCCAGTTTATCTATCCACTGGGTAAACGGTAGACATTACTTGGTTACTATGATAGATTTGAATGCAGGCAAAAGCATCAATCAGTGTCGGCAGCTGATTAGTTGTTGGTGTCTTTGACAGGGTCTTCCATCTCACTGAATGAAAGCCAGCTGATTGCTCTCACTTCTCTCTACATCCATTGCCCTCCAAGCTACTATATTACATAGCTAATGCTGAGGGTGGAAACTTCTCTGTGTCAGTTAACAGTGAATTTCTCCCCTTTGCTTGTTATTACATCCACGTTGGTCTCCTATTTCAAATTACAGAATGAGGGTGGTCAGCAGTGTGTGGAAATGTGAACCTTTAGGAAGCAGTGAGTAGCAATGGGTGAAAACAGTTGTGTTTTAATAATAATATCTGTTCTCCTTAAGGCAGAAAAGTGACATAAAGTGTACTTCCTTTGACGACACCATAAAAATTAGGTATATCAAGATTAAAAGGGTTGATAGTTGAGGAATAAAATATTGTAATAACAGGAAAACATTACTCTTGAGATGAATTCAGGTTCTGCAAGTACAATAGTAATTAGCACTAAAATGACCATTAAATTTATATTTATTTCCTCTTAAAGTTTGCTCAGGCCAACCTTTTATTTCTAGGATATGTATTCAAACTCCATTATGAACACTGTAGCTTACCTGTGAGCCTGAAGAACAGATGGAGTAAATTTATTTGAGGGAATATTTGAGCAAGTGGAAATGATATAAATTTTGACTTTTTGACACCCAGAATTATCTAGCATATGTGCAAATCTTGTCACTAAACACAAAGTCAGAAGGAATGAATCATCTGTAATTAGAATTAAGGATTACTTAATCATTTTAGCTTTTATTTGTTTACAGGGTCAGGGTGATAGTATCAAGTACTAAGAAACCATTTAGATATGATTCAAATGACATTACATAGATTAATAGCAGTGCAATTCCGTGTTGTTCCCATTTCCTTTTTTCTACATTTACCATATATTTATGTTGAATGCTTGAGGTTATTCCACAAATAAATATGGGTACTGACAATTTTCAATATCCAATCACACATTCCAATTTCTACTCAATAGAATATAGCTATTCTATATAGCTATATTTCAAAAGTGAAAACTGAGTACAAGTGTAGGATTATGAACTTCTAAATTTTATTAAAATAATTTTCCTTTTCAAGAAATTAAAATGAAAGAAATTAAGAAAATGAAATATCAATATGAGCATTCATTATAAATATAATCACCGGTATTAATTTTAAATTTTATTTGAATTATTTAAACACATCTCATTTGACAATTTTTCTTGAGCAGGAGTAGAATATTTATGCATAAACATAAAGCAATTGTGTCAGAAGTGTGAAGAGAGAGTTCAAAATCCATGAAGAGAGTGAGGCTGATTTTGTCTTCTGGTTAACTAAGATGACATCTTCTTAGACTGAGTTTTTCGGACATGATGCATTATCCAGGCAGGACACTCCAGAAAAAGACTAGTAATGAACACGTATCATAAGTTAAAATAATGAGAAACTCATTTCTATGTTCAAAATAACTTGTGAAAAAAATATATTTATGGTTGACAGTCTTAGTTCAAAATTTTATTTATTTTAAATATTGGAGTCAGAGAAGAGGGAGATAGTTTATTTTAAAATACAGTAGTCTAGGCCAAAAACAGTTTGGTAAATTTGTAAGGGTGATGCAATATCAAAAATATAAATAAACATTTCATGCATGTAGTAAACTGTTAGTCAAAGAACGGCTAGATAAGTAATATCCAAGTTTAACTACATGTATAGGACAGATTTCCTCTGGTATCAGCCAGTCTAATGAAATAAAATATTCTCCATCAAGACCTATGTAAGAAAGAATTCTTACCCCCAAATTAAATCCAATTATTCAATTTATGATACACAGGGTTATTAGAGTCATAATCAGAAATCCTTGACTATGGAGAAAGAATTTATCTTAGAAAAGTTGTTCAAACTAAGGAATACATTGTATTTGGCCCATGACTTAAGACCTCTCTCCTTCTGTTCTGTGGTCAGAGTACCTGACTACAATAGATAAAAATTGTGGAGCCAGACGTGGGCACACTAAGATCATGTCAACTCTCAATCTCAATATTTTTGAGCCCCCAAACAGTGATTAATTAACGTCACACTTTTTACTAACATTACTCGTTCATGATCAATTAAGTCAAGAAACTGTTTCCTATTTTAGACAAAAGATGTTTTCAAAATAGAGATAAAGGCTTTAGCACAATTTGTTTCTTGCACCGTAGTAGAGAAAAATTGGAAATAACCTGAAGAGCAAATACTAGAGGAATTGTTAGGTATACAATGTTACATCCATTCATTGTACTGTCATTTCAGAGATGGCCCCGACACCCCAGACTTGGGCCTGCAGGAGGAACTTCCTTAGACATAATCCTCAGCATCACCTTGTCTCACATTAAACACTCATGAGGGTGCCTTGGTATTTTGGCATGAGATGTTTGCCACACGTGACTAGCAGCATTACACAGACTTCACACCAGTCAGGAGGGAATGGGAGTTAAGAGACAACCCCCATGGAAACATCAAAGGGAGCATCTCATGCCTGACAGAATCTTTACTCTGACTAGCATCATATACAGTTTACAATTTCCATGGGATGCCCTGGGTGAACTTGGAAGCCACTGCAATCTCTTGAAATATGCTGTTTTAGCTCTCTCATTATGTAACCAAATATTCAAGTTCTGTACTTTTATCATTAAAGAATCTTTGTCCTGGAATCTGTCAACCCATTTCAATCTTATTTTTATGCAGCACAATTAGGATATCATTAAAATTATATTTATAAAGACAATGTAACATAATAGTAAATATTCATTCCATAATACTAAGCAGATAATGGTAGAATGCAAATTTGAATGTATACTCTTTTAAAAAAGAAACAATTAACCTTTTAAAAAGAGAGATTGAAAAATACTTCCATATGCTAATAGTATAAAAACAAAGGTCTTTTTTCCTTCTTCTTCTTTAACATCTGAAATGGACATAGATATCTTTAAATGGAAATATAAAACATTTATTTTAAATTAGCTTGCCTCAGTTCTCTCCTCCTTTTAAATAAAAGATTTTGTAAAATTTAAAGATGTATTATGGCCAGACTAAGCAAATAATTAGGGCCATATTAAACATTGATTAACTTAGATCAGAAAATGAAGGCAAAAATAAGGCAATAGCTAGCCCCCCCCATTTTTTATTACCTGCAGCCTCTTGAAGATATCTGTGCCCCATTTACAAGCTCAAGATCTCCTTCATTTCTGAGCCAATCATTCCAAGAGCAAAACTTACAGAAGGTTTATGAACAAGCCATCCAATAAGACTTGAGATTAAATCATGGATCATTACCCATGGATCATGGATCATTAAGTGTGTCAAGAATGAATTCTCGGTTCTGTGTAATCTCAGACAGATTAAATACCTACGAGTGTAAATGAGAACTGCGAACTATTAGAAGAATATAAAGGAGGGATATTTCCAATGAGAAAAGGTTATCCTAATGATAAGTACCAAATGAAAATAATAAGGGATATATATGTGTACTTTTGATCTCATCAAATTTGAAATATTTCTTTACCACTATAAAACTTAAACAATAAAGAATATGAGTATGTAGACAATGATATGACAAAGTATTGTTATCCAAAATACAAAAGAAATCTAACAAATCAATAAATATAGACTTGTAAAAATATCAAAAATAAATATAGACACAGTCATATAAAAATCACACAACGAAAATGAACAGATAATGTGAAGAGGAATCACATAATGTATATAAAAATAGAGTCATTTATAATTGTTCAAAGGTAAATTAAAAATTAAAAGTAAAATTTAAAATTTTATAATTAAAAGTACAATTAGAGGTAAATTAAATATAAATTAAAAATTAATTTTTTAAATACTTACCTAAAAATAACACTGCTAAGAATATCAAATTTTCACAAGGAGATCTGAGAATGATTTTGTATTTCTGGATTGTTAATAAGAACAAATAAAATGTGATGTTATGCATCCATATAAAAGGATAAAACATATGTGTATATACTGATAAAATAGCACTCAAGTATGTGTAATGTGCTACGACTTCTTTAAAAATATTACACATGAATACATACCACATGTATACATAAAATATTTCTTAAACAGAGGCATTCAATTTTGGAAGTGTTGGGGCAGAGATTCCAGCAACCAGTTGGCAGCAGTGACGATTGCATGCTTGATTAGCCATGTCCTCTGCCTGGATGTTGCCCCGACTGCTTTTTCTTAACACGTTTCATTCAAGCCCACTTTTCTGACCCTTCTAGAGATACTGTAAATTAATCAATAGTGTAATAAACTATTTTTATCTTAAACTATCTATAGAGTTTACCTGCAACTAAGTATCATGACTGATACAGAGGCTCACAAATTATATAACTATACTACTTATTGTCCTCCCCCCCAGCAAATCAATTAAATTATTTTCAATGCACTGTGCTACCCAATCTAGAGAACTCAAATAAGTGGAAATCGCTGTCCTTCTACTGAAGCTTTCCATCTAAAATAATAGACATACTGCAAATTTATAAGGCAAACACTGCGATATATATAACTGAGATTCAGCCAGATAGGCAAGCCAAGAACAAAATAACCAAGTATGACGAAAGATGAAATAATATTCAGAAGTCCCTTAAAAGAAAGTAGATAGATATTTGTATTACTACTCATGTGAAAGTAATTTATTATTTATTATATATGAGCATATATAGTTAGCTTTATTAAGCTCTTATTTGGAAAATAATTTTAGTAACTTTGAAATTATTGACCCTCTTTGTAAAGTTGTAAGTTAGAATTTCTCAAAGTACTTGCTAATTTAATATCACTGATTAGAGTAAACTTATTGGAATAGTGGAGCCCAGGACAAATTACAGTGGGTTGAGATGTGGTAGATAGATGGGTAGTTTTATTTCTCTGAAAATGTGGTTGATGTGGAAATGACACAAATGTTATTAATGGGGAGGGCAGTTGTACAAAAGTAACATTTTATTTATTCAACAAATGTCCTAGAAAATTTGGGTACCCAAATTTGGGATCATAGGTCTAAATGTAAATTGCTAAAATATAAAACTTCTAGGAGAAAACTAGGGTTTGGTGACAAGATTTTAGATACAACATTGAAAGCATAGCCCATGAAGGAAAAAAATTGATATGTTGGAATATATTAAAATTAAAAATTTATAATCTGCAAAAATCATTATGAAGAAGATGAATAGATATGTCATAGACTAGAAGAAAATGTTTGCAAAACATATCTAATAAAGATACAATATCCAAAATATGTAACGAAGTCATAACACTCAGTGATTAAAATATACAACCCAGTAAAATAATGGGCAAAAGATATAAACAGACACTTCATCATATGGTATTAAATGCAGAAACTGTGAAAAGATGTTCAACATCATTTGTCATTTAGAATTGCAAATTAAAATATTATACCCCTACACATATGTTGAACTGGTTAAAATCCAAAGCCTGACAATACAAATTGCTGACAAAATGTAAAACAACAGGAGCTCTCATTAATTGCTGGTGGAAATATAAACTAATACATAGACATTGGAAGTTTGGCAGTGTCTTACAAAGGTAAACAAAGTTTTACTATATAGTTAAATAATTTTACTATTAGATATTTATCCAATTAATTTGAAAAATTATACTCACACAAAAATCATTACAAAACTGTTTATAATAGCTTTTTAATCACCAATGACTAGAAGCAAATAAGATGTTCTTTGATAGGTGAATGGATAAACAAATTGTGGTACATCCATTCAGTGGAATACTGTTTTTCTCAGTAAAGAGAAATGTGCTAGCAAAGACATAGATACATCTTAAATACATATTGATAAGTGGAAGAAACCAGTCTGAAAGGCTATGTAATACTATATGATTCCATTTATATGAACTCTGAAAATGTCAAAACTGTAGAGATGGCAAACAGATCAGTGGTTGCTAGAGGTCTGTGGGGTGTTGTTATATAAGAGGACTTTTATAGGTGGAGAAACTATTCTGTATGATAGTGTAACGGAGTATATATGGCACTATGCATTTGTTAAAACCCATAGAATTTGACAGCACAAAGAGTGGACTTTAACATTTGCCAGCTTAAAAAATCTTTTAATTGGTCAAGGGATCCGGGATGGAATGCAGAATATGCCAAAAGCATCCAACTGTATTACAAATGTATGAAACAACTTTAATGATGTGGGCAGAAAATGTGCAGTTCTAAATAATTTCAGAAATTAGTAGAGTCTATAAGATTACAGGTAAAAATAGCTGTTCATAAGCAGAATACTCTAGTTGATAAGGTTGTTTCCCAAGTGTATATAAGTTAACAATTCTTAAACTACTATATACATATACTGAAATTAAACAGTTAAGTAAATGGATGTTTAATTTTAGGAGGTAGGTTTCTCACTGTTGGAGTAGGAGATTATAGATAAACATGGGGAGGAGACCAGAATGACCCATGTGGTAATGAAGTTTAGACTAATATAGGTACTGATGATTGCATATATAAATATTCATAGATACATGTATATATACAGTTTAGCATACCTATGTGTATTTTCTTGCTCTGTCATCTAGGAGTAGAAGCAAGCACTCCAGTAGCAATGAGCATACCTAATACCTAGATATTACTTTCTAATACCATTTACCAAAAAAAGGAACTAGGGATCCTTGGCTGATTTTAGGATTGAGCAGTAAATACACAAGATAAACTTGAAGGATATCATAAGGAAATGTAAGGAAACACTTCAAAAAAAGAAAAAGAAAAAAGACACACATATACACACACACACAAAATGATGGAGTATGTCAAAGGGACACAGGAGCCAATGAGAAAACTCCCAATGGCCAATCCTGGAAAAATATGAGAAACAAAATAAACAAAGTAGTATCAGATTATAATCCAAAGTATAATAAATATTTATGAGTCAATGCTGATATAATGAGAGAACTACAAATATACATATATAAATAGATAAGTAAATAAATAAATAAATAGAGGAGAATAGAAATCTCCCATAAAGAAGGTTTCTATATAATTTATGTATATACTCAGACCTCAAAGAGGTGGAACATAATTCCCCACTCCTCATGTGTGGGCTACCCCAGAACCAAGTCCAATACAGGAATATTGTATGAAATACTTGAGCAGTACTCCACAAAACTGTCAAGGTCATAAAAAACAAACAAACAAACAAAGCAACAACAACTATATATATATGTGTGTGTGTGTGTGTGTGTGTGTGTGTGTGTATACACACACACAAGCCTATATAAATGTAATACATTTCCACATCTAAACTTATATGTATGTCTGTGTGTATATCAAATATAATGATATGCAATGGGATTTTATTTTTGCTAAATAATAGGTAGTTGAATAAATCTAACTAAGACTAAAAAAGAAGATGAACAAATTTCAGAGTTAGGATGATTTTCTCTTAAAGAATAATTGGTAAATAAGTGATATTTATCTAATTGAAATTTGTAAAATTTTGTTACCTCCTTTGTGATAAGGTAGTTATAATCCTTTTGGTGATAACCTTCTAAAGGACCTATAATTTCTTCTCTGGTAGAGTAAGGTGTAAATTTTTTACATTACCAGTTCTTGTACTTAAAGATTACATCTGATTTTCACAATCTTAAAAGATGCATATTTTGCAAATATTTATAAACATACCTATCTTCTGTAAAATTTACATTGGAAAATCCAGCAGAATAAAATTTATTTCCCTCAATAAAATAATAAAGTATATATCCCTTAGTCAAACTACTTTTGGATTCAGCCATAATCTTGCCAAAACCTGAAAAATATTATATCATAAATATATTGTCAACCTTACATGTTAAACACACACACACATGGGCACACACACACAAAACAAAATAAAACAAAAAACTAAACCGGCTCCATGTTTCAAAAGAGCCATACAGAGGTAGAAAAACCACACTACTTGTATTTTAAACATGAACTTCCTTATTTAGAAACAGATCACATAGGCAAGCAATTTCCTATGTGGCATATTCTAAAGATTTTAAATGCCATTTCCACATTTTGTTCTATTACATAATGCACTGTAAACAGTGCTGATGTTATTGTTTCATAAAATTAGACCTCCCCAGGCCTAAAGAAGAATAATTTCATCTCATACTAAATTTTAATGCAGTAAATATGGCTACAATGTACACTATTTCAGAGCAATTACTTCATAGTTTGAGAAAGCAAACATATTTGAAAAGTAAATATCCTGAGGACCTCTATATGTTGCAGTATGAATCTGGAGAAATATATTAAAGAAACAAAATACATTTTTTCCAAATTAGCTAAAATAGCAAACAGTTAATAGAGTCAGATTAATTTTTTACTTTAAAATTTAAATATCAATATGTCAATGAACTCTACCTACAAACTTTTGCAAAAGTTTGTTATTCTGAGAAATTTATATAATAAAAAAATGAATTAGAATGGACTACATTCTTTTGTTATAACAGTCATCAAATGACTGTGTGGTATGGTGGGGGGGGGAGTGGTTGTTTCCTCCTAAAGATGGTATTAACATGTCAAGAAGTAAAATGTGAAAGATATAGAATGCTAAAATAAATAATCCATGCAATCCAAGGGCTGTAAATATCAAATCAGTAAATATTTATTTAATGCTCAATATTTTCTAGGTAAAGTACTATGTGGCTTTGGACTAGAATGATAATGTAATATTTAAATTTATTTCAACTTGAAATAGAAGTAGCACAGAGACTTAGTGCGTGTTAGGACAGAAATACACTGAAAAACTTATTATTTTCCAAAATACATTAAACAATCTCCCTGAAGCAAAAACTATACTTCAACAGTGAATGGAAACCCAGAAGGCTGAGCTACATTTCAAATTGTTTATTTGTGTTTTTCTTAAAAAAGAAAACTTGTAATTTGGGTCCATTATATAAACAGAATAACAATCAGTGTATGTTGTTTGGGACACTCAGGGGGGGAGAAATATATATATATATATATATATATATATATATATACACACACACACACACACATACACATATATGGCTGTATATAATATACATAAATATATATAAAACGTAAGTTATATAAGGTTATATATATAATTTTATTATATATGGTCCCAACATTAGAAGTTAGATAACACCACATTTAACAATTGAGGAGCCAGCAGATGCTATTTACTAAGCTGAAAATCAAATACTTGTTTACTTTATTAGGCTTTGTAGTGAGGAGAGTCTTTCAGTTATACCATAACTTTCCCTCTCTAGGATTAAAAGCTGTGTCCTTGGTTCATCTTATGCCGATCAGTTATTTTCATTGGTCGTTTTCTACTTTCTTGCTCAGAGATTCAGAGAATCAGATAATCCTGCATATTTAAAATAGAAGGAGGTTTGGGAAAATGAGTTTCTCATTTATATCTTGAGAGCTAATGCAAAAAAAATATACTGTGGTACTTGAAGGCATTCCTCTCACCTGCAACTTGATAAGAAAGTGGTTGCATCCTTTATTTCATGTAAACATCAGGGCACATGCAAGCATTGAAAATCTACCCCAGTTCTTTGCTCAAAAATGCTTTTATTTTATATGCCTCAAGTTTCTAACATGAGAATAAATAAACAAATAGCTTACTTTGGAATATGATGATTGTAACATTTGATACCATTTTACAATTCCTAATGGTTCAGAATTCTAAATATTAATAATGTTTAACATGAGCAGGATTTTTAAACTTTTAAAATTAACCTCTGGTTTAACATTCCATAAGCTGCTCAATTATAGAAACTATCAAAATAGAAGCATGAAAAAAAACTTCTAGTAGGCAATATGATCTTTAAAAACTGCATGTCTTAGTTGAATGGCAGAAGTAACAGCAGGTTGTAGGAAGATTGTATTTTTAAGAGCAGAAACCCAGGTTCAGTCAATATTTTTATTTAAGAAGAAATAAAAATAGGATATGTATTATGGAAGTCCTTAATATAGAGAGGTGACTTTCTTCATCTACCATCATGACAAAAATCACTCAAAGTTGTTTACTTTTTTTTTTTCCTAGCAAAGGCAATGAATTTAGCTCTATCATCTATATTCATGTGTCCCTGGGATCTCAGAGCATGCATGCATGTGATGACTTTCAGATACTATTCTCCAGTATTTCCAAAGAACACACTAATGCTAAGTGGTCTCTTTGGGGATTCCCTATTGCATTAGCCTCAACATCATCATTCTCTAAACATTTGAATTTACTAGTTAAAATTTTTAAAAGAAAAATACTAAAAATGCACAATCAAAACCAGAACATGTGACAGGTAACAAATTTTACAATTGTTATAACACTTTCTTAGCACTCCAGTTCATCCTATAAATTTGATGCCTATTGTTTTGTTCTACAGTTTTCCAGAACACTCTCTCATACAAACACTCCAAATATACATGTGATTATAAGGGAAGCAGCCAGACTTACAAATGTTACCCAACATAAGTGGCCTTATTCAACTAATCTAGGACAAAGGAGGCAAGGGTATACAATGGAGAAAAGACAGTCTCTTCAATAAGTGGTGCTGGGAAAACTGCACAGCTCCATGTAAAAGAATGAAATTAGAACACTTTCTAATACCATACACAAAAATAAACTCAAAATGGATTAACACCTAAATGTAAGACTGGACACTATAAAACTCTTAGAGGAGAACATAGGCAGAATACTCTATGACATAAATCACAGCAAGATCCTTTTTGACCCACCTCCTAGAGTAATGGAAATAAAAACAAAGAAAAAACAAATGGGACCTAATGAAACTTAAAAGCTTTTGCACAGCAAAGGAAACCATAAATAAGATGAAAAGACAACCCTTAGAATGGGAGAAAATATTTGCCAATGAAGGAACTGACAAAGGATTAATATCCAGAATATACAAGCAGCTCATGCAGCTCAATATCAAAGAAACAAACAACCCAATCCAAAAATGGGCAGAAGAACTAAATAGACATTTCTCTAAAGAAGACATACAGATTGCCAACAAACACATGAAAAGATGCTCAACATCACTAATCATTAGAGAAATGCAAATCAAAACCACAATGAGGTATTACCTCACACTGGTCAGAATGGCAATCATCAAAATATCTACAAACAATAAATGCTGGAATGGGTGTGGAAAGGGAGAAAATGTGGAAAGGGAGAAAAGGGAACCCTCCTGCACTGTTGGTGGGAATGTAAATTGACACAGCCATTATGGAGAACAGTATGGAGGCTCCTTAAAAAACTAAAAATAGAACTACCATATGACCCAGCAATCCCACTCCTGGGCATATACCCTGAGAAAACCATAATTCAAAAAGATACATCACCCCAATGTTCACTGCAGCACTATTTACAATCGCCAGGACACGGAAGCAACTTAAATGTCGTTGACAGATGAATGCGTAAAGAAGTTGAGGCACATATATACAATGGGATATTACTCAGCCATAAAAAGGAACAAAATTGAGTTATTTGTGATGAGGTGGATGGACCTAGAGTCTGTCATGCAGTGTGAAGTAAGTCAGAAAGAGAAAAACAAATACCATATACTAACACAAATACATGGAATCTAAAAAAATGGTACTGATGAACCTAGTGGCAGTGCAGGAATAAAGACACAGACGTAGAGAATGGACTTGAGGATATGCGGAGAAGGGGAGGTGGGGACCTAGTGAAAGAGTGGCATTGACATATATACTACCAAATGTAAAATAGATAGCTAGTGGGAAGCTGCTGCAAAGCATAGGGAGATCAGCTCGGTGCTTTTTGATGACCTAGACGGGTGGGATAGGGAGGGTGTGAGGGAGGCTCAAGAGGGAGGGGATATGGGGATATATGTATACATACAGCTGATGCACTTTGTTGTAAAGCAGAAACTAACATAACATTGTAAAGCAATTATACTCCAATAAAGATATAAAAAAATATATATCTGGCCGGAGGATTTTGATTTAGTAGAAGCCTCCAACCTTGAGAAGGGCCAATCATGGATAATTCCCCAGAAATCTGAAATTGATCACCTCTGGACTCATTATGCTATATGAACTAGGAATACATAGAAAGCCAGTATGAGAAAAATAAAACCAAGCTGAAAATGAGAGAAGCAACTTCTGGGACTATATTCAGCTCGTACCTGAGATCTGACAGAAAAATTACTGTGCTGTTCTGTGAGACATTTATATTTATAATAAAGATTCTCTCTAGTTCTAAGCTGGAAAACTTGGTATCTGCTACTGGTAACAAAAAGAGTTCGAACTAACAATGTCACTTCACATACTAGATAAATAAATAATTATAAAATTTTGTCATCAAAATTATAATTGGAATCAAACTGACAAATGAAATTCAACAGTGATATAAATAAGGACAAAATGTTATATTATGCAAATAAAGAGCTGAATCAAATCAGGGCTGCATATTTCATTCATCATTTGTACATAATTATTTAATAAAACGAATTATTTAGAACTTTCTTACTTAAGAAAAATACTGTTCTTTTTCACTTCTAGCCATGACAGAGCTTCTGTCACTGGAATTGCCCTCCTGCTGTCAAAAACTAGAAAACTGATGAAAATGTATGAAACAATGGGTTTTAGACTATGAACAACAGACAGCAAAGAACTTCGATCCCTGGGAGAACTGGGTGAGTTCTATGATTGCCTTGATTTTCTCTCTGGAGATACTTTCCAGATTATGATGCTGAGAGGTTAACCCAAGCAGAGAAGATGGATCTTCCTGAGTTAGAGAAATGAAAGTAGAAGTTAAAGGAAGTTGAGGCATCTGAAATTCACAGGGCAGAGTAGGAGAACAGAGGAACCTGCACAGGAAAATACCTCCTGAAGTCTGTACATGTTACCTTGAGTCTTTTGCTCAATATCAAGCTGTACACACTTTGTGAAAAATTTCATGAGTCTGGCAAGGAACAATGACTGAGAATAAACCATATTATTCTCAATGCTTACAGTGAACCAAGAGAGTTCAATTTCCAACCAGCCAAAGTTGAGAGACCTTATTGAACATCTCAGACATTCAGTGGGGATGACAGAAGAGTCATATCTTAGTATTAGTACTTGGGTAAAGGTTACTCTAGCCCTGCCTTAACAAAGCATATAAAACAAGTCTCAGATAAATCAAGATGATCTGCAAGTAATTTAACTGCCTGCTGAAGAAAATGCCATGACTCTTTAAAGGAAAGTAACAAAATCCAGATACCAAAAGTATACACTGTCTAATGATCATCATCCAGTCAAATGTTACTAGATATGTAAATACTAGTTATGTCTCATAACCAGGAGAAAAATTAGTCAACAGAAACAGACAGAAATGGCAGAAATAATAACATTGTACGTAAGAATTCAAAAGAGCTATTAACAATATGTTCAAGAATTTAAAGAAAGAATAGACATAATGAAAAGAGAAATAAAGCCTATGAAATAACATTGAAAGGAACAACGGCAAAACCCGGTAAAGAAGAACCAAATGCAACTTCCCAAGAAGTTTCAGGGTGGCTAAAATTCAAAGGAATGACATTACCAAATGTTGGGGAGAATGTGGAACAACTAGAATAGTGAAACACTCTTGGTGAGACTATAAACTTGTTCAAGAACTTTGGAGAGAGTTTAGGCCATTTTTTAAAATACCAAGTATATAGTACCCTGTTACCCAGTAATTCTACTCAGCATTTACTCAAGAAAAATAAAAACAGTTACAAAAAGCTTGTACAAGAATGCTCATAGCAGCTTTATTTATAATTTCAAGAAACTGTAAACATTCCAGGTGCCCATTAAAAGAATGTATTAAAAATGTGATATATTAATATGTTCATGCAAGTAACAACTTGAATTAATTTCTAAAATATTATGCTGTATGTAAGAAGACTTATACAAAAAAATAGATAACATATGATTCCATTTATATTAAGTAGGGAACAGACAAAATTAAATCTTGGTCAAAAAAAAATCAGAATAGCAATTGCTTCTCTGGGGTGGAGTGGGCAACCATTGAGAAGGGCTGAAAAGAAATTTCTTAGGGACAATAAAGTTTCATATTTTTATAGGGATTAGGGTTGTCAGTACTGTCTTTATACTGAGCAAGTAGGGCCCTGCCTCAGACTCTATGCCTCAGTAGACCCACACTTGGGAATGCCTTTTTAAAATTTTTCTAGATAAAGTTTGGGATCTAAGTCCCATGGGTACAGCACAACCATCTGGGTAAGGTGACTCAAACCCCAATCTACATCTGTGTGGACCCTGATCCCTATTTCTTTTTTTATTTTTGGGGGGACAGGGGGGCTTTACAACCTTTTACCTATGTATGAGATTGAATAGATAACCCAAGGATCTCCTAAACTTGTATAATGTGGTTGTCTTGAGGCCCTGTGGACCAGTAACATGATGAGTGAATTATTGTACTGGCCTAGCCAGAGAGATATTTCTTTAATAGAATTGTACAATATTGGGCAGTTGGAATGTTTGTGACATAGTAATTTAAGGTGATTCAATTTGTTTAGATAGAAAGGTGCTCCAGAAATAATAATTACTGAGATCCCATACACCTAGACTGTCCTTTTGGGTTACACAGGTGTTTGCATTTGTCAGAACTCAAGTGAGTTCATACTTAGGACTCATGAATAGAATTATATAGTGATTTTATATCAAAAGTAATAATTGCAAATAAATATTGAGCTCTAGTTAGTGCTGTGCCTACTAATGGTTTTAGACTGGAGTATACTGAAATCTGAAAATTCCATTGAGATGCATCAAAAATTAAGATGGATTTTTGGATGAATAAGTAGATAGTAAGATAGAGATATATGTTATATATCAAGAATAGTAAAAATGTTAATAGTAAATGGTGGATATAAGGATATTTATGATACAGTTCTTTCAACTGTGCTCTATATTTGAAACTTTTCATAATAAAAAGTTGAAATAACAGATATGATGAGTATGCACAAGGATTAAAAGAAAATATAGGGCTTCCCTGGTGCGTCAGTGGTTGAGAATCCTCCTGCCAATGCAGGGGACACGGGTTCGAGCCCTGGTCTGGGAAGATCCCACACGCCGCGGAGCAGCTGGGCCCGTAAGCCACAATTACTGAGCCTGAGCGTCTGGAGCCTGTGCTCCGTAACAAGAGAGGCCGCGATAGTGAGAGGCCCGCGCACTGCGATGAAGAGTGGCCCCAGCTTGCCGCAACTAGAGAAAGCCCTCGCACAGAAACGAAGACCCAACACAGCCAAAAATAAATAGATAAATAAATAAATTTAAACACCCTCCACTCACCCCTGCTGATCCATCTCCTGTCCCTATAATTAAAAAAAAAAAAAAAAAAGAAAATATGAATGTAATAAGGAGACAAAAATGAAAGTAAAAAAACCTAAGATCTGGGCATTAGGTTCAGTGACAGAGTTCTAAGGTGGCCCCCAAGATTCCTGGCCCCTAGTACACACACCATGTACAATATCCTCCCCTTGATTGTGGTGGGAACGATAGGTATAATGGGACATCACTGTTGATATTAGGTTACTAATTGGTTGAGTTTGAGTTAATCAAAAGGGAGATTATCTTGAGTGGACCTGGACTAATCAGCAAAGCCTTAAAAGAAGGTGAAGAGTTAGAGAGAAAAAAACTCCTGCTGGCCTGAAAGAAAGCAAAATGCCATATTGTGAAGTGCCTATGGGGCCACTGCAGACAGCTTCTGGAGCTAAGAGTAATCTGTGGCTGAAAGCTAGCCTGAATCCAGAGACTCATCATATAGCTACAAGGAAATGAATTCTAGCTAACAATTGGTGAGCTTGGAAGAGGTCCCTGACCTCAGCTGAGAATCAGAGCCCCAGCTGACATCTTGATTTCAGCCTGATGAGCCCCTGAGCAGAGGACCCAGCTAACCCACACTCAGACATATGACCTATGGAAACCATGAGATAATAAATTTGTGTGAGTTTAGGGCACACATTTTTTTTGGTAATATGTTGCCTAGAAAGAGAAGACTAACACAGTTGCCTACTGCTATTAGAGTGTCTCTTCCCCAAGGCATCTTGGTGGACGGTTTGTTTGGTTTCTAAATACCATTATATGCTATAAGGAACAAGGGTTCCTTGCACAACTGGCTGATTCAAGGGTTGGCATGAGGAAATACAAGATGAACTCATAATATATTGTTGTGTCCGGAAAAGGGATGTATTTAAAAGATGATTGGAGCATGTCAAAATCACACAGATGCAATCTTCAAAACGAGGCCCCTACAGGACAAATCTAGGACAATTTCAGCATCATAAGAAATACTGTTGGTATTGTATTATTACCCAGTGAATAAAATAGGAAATAATTAGTCCATACTTATATAACTCAACCAATAAGTAAATTGAAAGTTTGATGAGGCATGGAATATATACATATTTTTCAAATACCTCTCTCCCAAAATACATATTATTTACAGAAAGTAAAAGAGTAGCTTTGCAGTGGAGATCCTGGCAGACACTAACTTAAATGATCAGAGTGAATGCCACCTGTATTATGACAAATTGAAATCATGCTCCACCTGATAGGATGCAATGAGAAGAACACAGTATTACTTCTCTGAAACCTCATTCAAAAATTCATAAATAACCTGAATCTAATCATGAAGAAACATTTAAAAAGTGACATTCTATAAATCACCAGCATATAATCTTCAAAAAATATCAAGGTCATAAAAGTCAAGTCAAGACTGCGGAACATGTCCAAACGGAAGTAGATTAAGGATAAAAGACAACTGAATGCAGTGATAGTTCTTTTCTGGATTATTTTGCTATAAAGAACTTTTGGGGATAATTTAAGAAACTTGAATGGGGTCATAGGATTATATATATATTAGTAATATATGAGTATTCATATCCTTATTTTGATGGTCCTATTTTGGTTATTTAGGAGTATGTTCTTGTTTTTATGAAATACACACTAACAGGTTCAGGGATGGTGGTGCATCAGGTCAGCAAATTGCACTAAATTGATTCTGGAAAAGAAAGTGTTTATAATTCTACTTGCAATTTTGCTGTACGTTTGAGACTGCTTAAACAATTAAATTTATTTATTACCTTTCAAAAATGTAATCAAAAGGCAAGCCACAGACTATGAAATTATATTTATCTGTGAGAGGATTTATATTAAGAATACCTAAAGAAGTATTACAAATCCAAAATAAGGTGACAAACAATCCAGTTTTAAAAACTTCAAAAAGATTGTAGCAGACACTTCACAATAAAAGTATTTAAAAACCAAATAACCACATGAAAAGGTGCTCAGTACCATTAGTCATCAAGGAACTACCACTAGACAATGTCTACACCCACTAATGGCTAACATTTCTTAAATGTTTGACAATTCTAGATACTCAGGTGGGTGTGAAGCAACTGTTACTCTCATGCACTGCTGGTTTCCACTTTGGAAAATAATTGTACAGTGTCC
This sequence comes from Balaenoptera musculus, assembly GCF_009873245.2. Taxonomy (NCBI): domain Eukaryota; kingdom Metazoa; phylum Chordata; class Mammalia; order Artiodactyla; family Balaenopteridae; genus Balaenoptera; species Balaenoptera musculus. The sequence continues at coordinate 54,673,855 of NC_045790.1, read as the reverse complement.
TATAAAGTTTAACTTACATTTGCTATCTGACCCAATGATTTTATTCTTAAGTATTTACCCAAGGATAATGAAAACTTACATTCACTCTAGAACTCATACACAAATGTTCATAACAGCTTTATCCATATTAACCCAAATTGAAAAGAGTACAAATGTTCATGTCAGGTGAGTAAATAAACACATCTTGGTGTATTAATATGATGAAATATGAGTTAGTAATAAAAAGAAGTGCGTTATTCATTTTGCAGAATTATTTTTGATGGATCTCCAAAATACTGTGCTGCATATAAGAATCCAGGAATGAAAGAGCTTTTTTTCTTTTTTAATTTATTTATTTATCTTTGGCTTCGTTGTGTCTTCGTTGCTGCGTGCAGGCTTTCTCTAGTTGTGGCGAGCAGGGGCTACTCTTCATTGCAGTGCGCGGGCTTCTCATTGTGGTGGCTTCTCACTGAGGAGCACGGGCTCTAGGCGCACGGGCTTCGGTAGGTGTGCCATGCAGGCTCAGTAGTTGTGGCTCACAGGCTCTAGACCGCAGCCTCAGTAGTTGTGGTGCCCAGGCTTAGTTGCTCCGCGGCATGTGGGATCTTCCCGGACCACGGCTCGAACACGTGTCCCCTGCATTGGCAGGCGGGTTCTTAACCACTGAGCCACCAGGGAAACCCCAAGAGCTTTTATAATATGCTTCTCTTTATATAAAATGCTAAAAAAGGGAAAACAAATCAATAATGGTAGAACACAGATTAGCGTTGGTCTGGTGGGGGTGGAATTGACTGCATTGTGGTGTTGCCAAATCTCGGTTTCTATACGCTGGTGCCGAATAGAAATACAGAGACAGAATTTAGGAGGAAAGAGAGAGTAGCTTTATTTCTTTGCCAGGAAAAGAGGGAACACAGCAGTCTAGCACCTCTAAAAACTGTGTCCCCCTTGGAGAGAGTAGTGAGAAGTTTTTACAGTAATGGTTCAAAGAATGCATGATCAGCTCGTGGACATTTTTCTGATTGGTTGGTGGTGAGGTAAGTGGGAGTCAGCATCAACGTTCTTGTTTCAACTGGTCTGGGGTCTACGTGCTTATGGGCGGCATACCATCATTAATCGTTAACTTTTCGTAGCTGGAGGGGGTTTCAGTATCTGCAAAACAACTCAAAGATATTGTTGTGTGTGTTCATTGATGGGGAACCAGGATCTTATCCCAAGTCTGAACTATTTTTTCTCCCAACTTTGTTTCTCCCTTGTCTCGTATCCCCTCCCTCCTGTAATTAACAACTGCTTGAATCTGCCGGTTGGAACTCAGGTAAAGTCATGGAAGCTGAATGAAGGCTATTTCCTGTAATCAAAGAAATGGGGGACACAGAAAGGCATTGTGCCCAGGAGCCCACAGAGCCCTACTCGGTATCAGTGGCACAGTGAAACTTTTTGGGTTTATGGACATCTTGTATAAAGAGATTGAGGGGGTGTCTATGTGAGTGTTGATACTTGCCCAGACTCATCGAAATGCAGAGGGAAAAGTGTACTTTGTTTTATATAACTTATGTATCAATAAAATAAATAGGAAAAGAAAAAGATCAGTGTTATATATCATGAAATAGACTAGAAATCAAAATATGTAAGTCATATGGAATCAGTAATGAAAGTTCACCTATTAAAAAATCTGTAGCTTTTGTTTTGTCTGTGGGACCAAAAGGGTGCCTCAAGTTTAACTTTGCAGTAGTAAATTCCCTGCTGGATGCACAATACTCATCATCATTCATAGACCTCATTCTAGGGCTTAATCTTACTCATCAAATGTGATCATCTTTCCATCACTTGACATTAGTGCGAAGCTACAAAGGAAACCTTTGTGGAAGGTGGATAGATTTCCCTGTTAATGCAGTGATGCATCTGATATTCATGGATGATTAGGTAAAGAAAGCAGATTGCTTTTTTTTCAGTAGGACTTTGTTGCTTTCTTACAATATGGTCAGAGCTCCCGCTAGTAATGAAAAACCTTTGACAACAAAATTTACAGTAGGAATATTTACATTTCCAGATAGCTAGCCAAAGAGCATTTAGATGAAATTAATTTCCATCATTTATGCATGCTGGAACATTTATCCCTCTTAAATGAAAGTAAAAATATATCAAGGTCTATTGGAAATTTGCCTTTTAGGGTTAGAAAAGCCAACATAGAAAAGGTAATGAATAATATTAGAAATGAAAAATGCATAGCAAAGGATTTGCTAGAACTCATGCATAGAGGCAGAAAAAGAGAGAGAAATAGTTGTATTTATTAGAGCTTTTATTATTTTATATGCTCTCTCATTTAAGTCCTGTATAATTATGTAGAAATGGTATTTGATATTTTTGAAATATTTGACTTATATTATTTTAGTACTGTATTTTCATTTAACAGAAACAAAGTGAATTTCAAAAAGCATTATGACCAGCCATAGTCTCTTTAAAAGTAACTTTTATTGTACAACAATTCTTTTTTTACATAGCAACTGATACTTGTGTTATTTCTCTTTTCCAAGCCCTCAAAGCAATTTTTCTTATTTCCTATTTTTTTCAAAAGGATGATTCCCTCTTGGTGGCTCAAAGTGATATAGCTAGTGGTTGCTTTCACAGCCAGCAGATACCTTCAGTCTGCTTGGTTGAGCAGCAGAGATTGGAATTGCAAGCAGCTATCTTCTTTTTCCCTTTTTGTAGTTTGCCCATAACTGCTGTTTTACCAAAATGGAATCATTGCTTTCCCTGTCCTCACACTCATCTCCCCTGATTTTAGACACTACAACCATATGTCTGACAGCATAGCAAAGAGAGTAATACTAAGTCTTAGTTTCAAATGGTAACCAAATATTGAGATCAAAAGGATGCAAAACACAAATTTAAAAAAAAGAAGCCAACAAACACTCTTGTCAATCAGGAAAATTAAATTCTTATTTCCTGTCTTGCAAATTCAGTTTCTAGACACATAGCTGGCACTTATTACTTGGGCTTTGTCTGTCCCTGGGTGGGGAATGTGATGGGTGAAAGAAGTCAGGTTGCATAACATGGCACAATTACTGAAGGGAAAAAAGTGACTAAAAACAACTGATTTAATTTATTTGGAAGATTTCTTTTTAAAGAACATGGTATTTTATAAATAATGCATATAGTATCACAGTCACTTCATAGGAGGAAAAATCCTAACTTCTCTTACGTGCTACACGTCTGAAGAGAGCCCAATTTGGACAAATTATATAATTTGCAAGGATGTGACATGAATACAAAGTGACCATAGAGAAAACACTACTGGGAGCATACCCTGATACCAAAATAGCAAGTTTTGATTGTGTATTTTCTTCCAAGCAGGAAAAATCCATTTTCCCCTTAGACTTCAAAGAAATAGGAAAAAACTCGCTTTTTCACTGCATATCAAGAAGAATGCAAAGTGAGCAAAACAATGACCATAAAGGGCACAAAATGCTTAATTTATAGACATTAGTTGTGGTATTCAGCACACAGAATAAATGAAACAAACAAGCGAACGTCCTCAGGCAACAATTTAGTGTAAGATACTCTGCAACACATAAAAAAGAGGACCAATTTTCAAAGAGCACTTAAAATCCCTCTATTTAAATATAGAGGTTAAGTCTTTTGTGGTAAGTAAACATCATTGCAGAAAAGACTTAATGGAGATATAGTAGAACCTTAATAGTACTGAAATCAGAGAAATCCAAAAAACAGCAGTCATGGCTGCTCTCTTACTCTAGACAATTTCATTGACTCCTTTGTAAATATGAACTGAAAGCTTATTCCAGGAAAGCATTATTAAATACATTCCATTCATCCCACCAACAGTGTTGTTGTTTTTTTTTTTTTTTTTGAGCCAGATACTGTGCTATATCTTCTGGATGAAATCTTGTACAAGACAGATAAATTCTTTCCTTCAAGGAACTTACTTTTATCTTGGAGGTTACACTACTAATGATACCAAACAAGTGACCGAGACAGCCTCTGAGCTTGGTCAAACTTTGGGCAACCTTCTTCCTGCCTTAAAGCCCAGATCCCTTTCTTTAGACCATTTACTTTAGAAAACTTACAACTGTAAATCCTTCGCCTGACCTTTTGAGATGTAAAATCTTTAAAGGAGTCTCCTGCTAGTTTTATAACCCAGAGCTGTCTTTCTCAAGGACCTGGGAACCACCCCTTTGAAATGTAATCACCAAGGAAATTAGCACCCCCTATCTCCTACTCTCTGAGAGGGTAGGAGCCTAAACTCTTTGGCCACCTCTTCTCCAAGTTGTCAACCTATATTCTGTCATGAAGATACTAGAATGTTCACTTTTCCTTTGTGTAAAGGCAATTAGCAAACACAGATGACCTAAGAACTCCTCATTATCCCAGAAAACTAGCAGAAGCTACAGGAGAGACACAGAACCAAGTCTTCCTTACAGCCCTCAGAAATAACCCACCCTGCTGACACCTTGATGTCAGATTTCTAGCCTCCAGAATTGTGAGGCAAAAAAAAAAAAAAAAAATGTCTGTTGTTTAAACACCCAGGTTGTGGTAGTTTGTTACAGCAGTCATAGCATACTAATACATAATAATGCACACACAACTAACAGGATTTTTGTGAGGATTAAATGAGGGTACAATGATATGGTAGCATAACTTTATTACCTTTGTCTCTGAAGTTTCAAACAGGGTGCTTGGCCTGGTTTACTTGTGTAAGAATTCATTAAAGCCTGTTTAACAAATCAGTGAATAAAAACTAAGCAATATGTTTGGAATGGAATTATCAGTGTTTAAAAACATAAGAAAGCCTTATGACATGTTAACTCTTTGTTACTCAATTCTGAGTTTTCCATGGACTTTCTATTTATAGTATAATTTATTTCTCTAATTTTGATAATTTCAGTGCTGTGTTAAAAATGGTAACCTCAGCTTTGTGTTTAAAACTCTTTAAAAACTTTTGCATTAACGTTAGCAGGTTGACTAATCAAAATATTGCCAATCGCAAAATATTTGCAGTTTGTAAGAAAACACACGTTAACCTAGACAGTGAATTTCTTGGGATGGAATTTAAGTAGTTGTAACCAGTCAAAACCAAAGGTATTCATCACAGTCTTTTCTTATGATCTTCAATGTACATTATTACATTCAGGATGTTTTCTACTTCCATGTATATAATAAGACTTAAAAACCAGTGGTGGAAGTAAATGAATTCTTGGTTGCTGAAAAAATATGTTATGGATAAGCTTTGTGTTGTATTGAAGAAGGATGTCACAAAATTAGAAAAGAGACCTTAAATATGAAAACAAAGATGGACATTTGCAAGAGAATTTAGGAATAACAAGAATGAAAAAAGAATGCACAGATTTTACTTATTTTCTGAAAGAAAATAAGAGACAGCCTCAGCTAGACCAGATTTTGAAGTATTTTGACCTCTTTGGAAAATGAATTTTAGTCACAATTTCATCAGTCAATGGCCCTTAGGTATTCTTATCTCTTACTGTATAGCTCTTAGCTGATGACAATGATTGCAAATTAATTAAAATCATTCTGACCTTTGGGCTTCAGAAAAGGAGGAAACAAAGTAGACACAAAGAAGCTTTGATATAATTATGTTAACTTCAATTAAACAAACTTTCACCAAATAACCTGTTAGAATGTGTGTAGTGAAAGAGCGGCTCTCAACATGCATGTGATGAAGTTAAATAAAAGCGTAATCAAATTTTCTTTTGAAAATGGAGAGAAATCTACGCATTGTTTTAAAAAGGGATACATTCCAGTCAAATTTTCTTTATTGCATTTTGTTGTTTGCAAAATCAAAACTCATAAGTGTTCAGTAAAGTATATTAAAGTTGAATAGAGTGAACAAATGGATTACTTAGAATTTAAATGCAAGCAGTGTAAGGATTTATTCTCCATGGCCAGTGGAAAGAATGCACATTGCAATATATAAAAATCACAGACCTCATGGATAGGAGTAATACACTCATGATACTTAAGAAAATTAGAGCCTTGGTGTACTCCTAAAAGTAGATTCAAGATCAATATCAAGATATACATTCACATTGCAAAATAAACAAAAACTTCTACACTGTTGGAAAACAATTTAGAGACTGACTGTCCCACAGTAATGTTTATGGCATGTTTTAAGGTGATTTACATTACTTCAACAATTTGAAAGGTAATATGTTTTATTTATGCTTAAAAGTAAAGATAGACTATAAAGAAGTTAAGTGCGGTCTGTGTTCTGTTGATTGAATTAGAACACAGTTTCACATACTAATTGATGTGCTGTATAATGTACTATCCTACAAATTTATCATTTATTTGTAATAATACTCAGTTGGTGTCTAATGCCATTATGAGAGTACTTTGTTATGTATTATGTATTAACTAATCCTTTTTTAAGATGTGAAAAAAACAAAAAATACAGTTCAGCACCATGCAAAGAAAGAAAAAGTGGTAAACCATATCGCATTCAAAAACAAAGGGAAACTTTGTTTTAAATAATTTGTAAGTGGTTTGATTTTTTCCATGTAATATATATTGTCTATTTCACTATTATTAATGAATCATCTCTACCAAAAGGCAGAATCTTTAGAATACAAACAAATTCATTTAGCTGAAGCCCGAAAGTGTCAAAAATAATGACCATGTTATTGAAAAAAATTTCATAACAATGCAGTTGAAATAGATTGTCACTCTAGCTTATGTCCTTTGTCTTATTTTTAGTTTCAATTAATTGGCCATAGATTCTGGTATAGGACTTTGTGTGCTTAAGTGTGCAAGTGCGTGTGTGTGCGTGTGTGTATCCTGGATGTTTAAAAATGTAAAAATATGAAGTTATATTGTTTTCTTCCTATAGTATTCAGACATTAGAGCAATAACTTGCACTTGATTTCATAGATCTGCCTGTAGATCTACTGAAAAAGGACAAATATATTTAACCTTTGGCTTTTAAAAATGTATAAGCTGTTCTTTAGAGATATGTAACAGAGTGTATAAAGATTATTATATAAAATTATACTTATCTTTTTTTGGGTGTTTTTTCTCAACATATTTTAGGGTAATAATATTTATTTATCTATGTATCTATTTGTTAATACACCTCTTTCATTTTTTCTGAAGTTTTATAAGATATTGTGTTGGCAGAATCTTTAGAACTGTAGCAATGTGGACAAGTTAAAATGATAGTTAGGCTATATAATTTCATATGATCACTTTGAATTTTCTAATAATACACTTCTTGAAACTAGATATCAAAATAACTATTTGAATTTTAGTTGTTTTTAAGTGTCTTATGTAAAAAGAAAGAAAAAGGATTTATTTCCAGAGATTAGAATAAAACATTACCATACTAATAATTTCACTCTTTTAAAATGATGTTTTCATCATTAAATCAGTATGAAATATAGAAGGATAATTATTTTTCTTTTGGAAAATTAAATTTTTTAAAGGAAAAAAATACAAAACATACTTTCATTGGATATTAAAGTGACAAAACAAGAGTTACATGATTTTTTAAATTTAAAAAATGTTTCTAAATTATTTATAGACCGAGGGCATTCTTACACAAAGTTTGGCACTGCAAATAATATATCCTGGTCCAACTAAGGAAGGAAAGTGCTTAGATCCTAAAATATTGAAAAGCATAGAATTACAGAATTTCAAATTACTCTTTTTCATGTCTTTAATCTACCATCTGATAAACCCTACAGAAAACTACTTTACTGTTTAAAAGAATCTTAAAAGAGAATTCACATCTATTTGATTTTATCTCTGTCAAACTGAGGAAAGCTAGTGATTGTGCAGAAACGAACTTTGGTTTTTGATTCTGTGGAAGTTGAGGTAAAGTTGTTGACTATCTTAATTGCCTTGGGTTATTAGAAATGTGTTGCTCACTTCAGAAGCTAAGCATTAGGTGGCGGGCTTCTTATCACTCTGTGTTATATCACGTCAAGTTCTCCCAAGAAAATACACTAGAGCCCATCAGATTAAAATACTTTTTAATTTCTTCCCTCAGGGAAGAAAAGTTTCCAGTGAGAATACGCAAGGCTTGAATCATTCAAATAAATTATTTCAATTCTCTCCCAGCTCATAGTCACTACACAAAACTGACTCAGGCTTTCTTGAATGAGACCTGTTAACACTGAAGCACTTGCTGGCTGGAACAGTATGTCCAGCCATGTATTTTGAGAACTGTATGGCTCCAGGGGACAATATTTACATAGACTATGATGGGAATGACATCACTGGAGTTGTTTAATGCAACAGTCTCACATTTTCTATGTGACGCCTGTCAAGAAAGACATGATGGAGGGACTCCATACTGATTAGAATTTAAAAACCACAATAGAATATTTCTACCAACCTTATAACAAGACATATGAGCAAAAAATCAGTTTTACAAAAATCAGAGAGGTGAAGATGCAAAAAAAAAAAAATCTAAGTGAACTAAATTCCAGAAAATGGCATGCCCTTCCTAGGAGAAAAGCGATGACCATGGCTGATTTTATTCCTAGTAGAGTTTAAAAATGAGGAAAAGCTCACTATATATAGTTCCCATACCCTAGTGGCTGACAAGATTCTGAACAAGTGGAAGGCAACCATCTTCTTTGGTGGGCAGGCATGGGGGTTGGGGGGAGGGACGGGACAGGATAGCACTCCTAGGTACATGACTAGTCCCCCAAACTGAAGGCAGAGAGCCTTTTTTGAGTACAAGGCAGCTGCCCATTAAATGCTGGAGAAGGGTAAGTGAGATGTCAGAAATATCTCTCCAATAGTTATAGAGGTCATCCTCTAATTAAAAGGTGATAACCAGCTAAAAGATGGGACAGAGCAAGAGTGCTGAAAGAAATGCAGCCCTCCAAATCTCTACAAGACCGCAATGAGCATCTTGTATCAATTCTCTGAAGAATTGGTGTGTGGCAGGAAATCTGAGTGTCATGTCTTACCAAATTCATATGTTAAAGTTGTCACCCCTAGGACCTCAGAATGTACACTTATTTGGAAATAGAATCATTGCAGATATATAGAGATTATATAGTATCTACTAATAGAAGGTTCTTGCTTCTTTTGTAAGATAATATATTATCATTTGAGTATAATCTGTGGAAATTAAGTTACATGGTATAATCTCTAGAGCAATTACTATAAATAACACAAAGAATAAATGGTAAAAAGTCATTCATAAAGTGGAATCAGAAATTTAAAAAAGAGTTATTACAATAAATGTCAAAAATGTATTTGGCCAAATTGAACATCTATTTAAGATAAAACACCTCAGCAATTTGGGAATAGAGTGGCATTTTATCAATTTTATAAAGGGAATCTATTTTTTAAAAAAGACTCAGATAACATCATATTTAGAAAGATTCCACTATAATCCTTTCTAGTCAACATTATACTGAAGTCCTAGCCCGTACATTAGAGCAAAGAAATGAAATAATAAACATAATGTCTGAGAAAGAAATGAAACTATCAGTATTAGATTATATGTCTTATTGTTGCCTCACACAGGACAAGATTAATACCCCATCCAAAATTTTGTTTGGATGTTGAGACTTATGATCGCATGCATGTGGCATAGATTAACATATCAGTTTAAATATTTATTAATTACATAATGAGTCTTTCTGGGGAAACAGAGCATAAGCAATCAGATCAATGGAACAAAAAAATTGCTAGAAATAGACAAATAATCTATTAGTATTTTTAAAAAGAGATAGTTCAGTTCTTTTAAAGAAAGCAAAATTTCTATTTTTTTTAATAAATGGTGCTCAAAAATGGATACCCTATGGGAAAACAAATTGCTCATCACTCACTCCACACACAAAAATGAATTTAATATGTATTGTAGGCCTAATCATAACAGGCAGAGTCATAAAGACTGAAAAAGGAAATATGAATTGCCTTAAGACTCTTGGAGTAGGGAAAGATTTCTTATTTAGAACATGGAAAGAATTAATCATAAAAAATATTGCTAAACTGAAGTTAATGAACATTGGCAATTTCTTATCAAAAAACTCCATAAAGAAGATGATGATGCATGTAACAACTTGGGGCAAGATATTCACAATACATATATCTCTTAGAGGACATATTAGTATGTAAAGAACTATGAATCAATAGCAAAAAATAAAATATGTGCAAAAATACTTGAATTGACACTTCACAAAAGAAAACATAAATTGAGTAATAGATTCATGAAAATTGTTCAACATAGTCTACAAGAATGGTGAACTAAAATAGTAAATAATTGGGTACAAAACTAAAATTCACTAATAGAACAATGGCTAAAGATATTGTGGCATATTAATGTAATAGACTACTGCTTATTAAAAAGGACTAAACTATTTATACAATAGATACAACGACATGGATGAGTCACAAAAATCACAGTTTGTGAAAAAAGCCAGATATAGAAAAATACAAAATGTATGCTTTCATTTCTGAGATCCAAGAAGAGGCAAAAGTAGTTTTCAGTGACAGAATTATCTTGCAAAAAATTTACTGAAGAGAAACACAAGAGGATCTTCTATGGTGACTATACTAATATGTATAGTTTTTATATAGTGGACAAATAGTATATAATTGTCAAAACTTACTGAACTAAATATTTACAATCAGGTCATTTAACTCTGAAAATTATACCTCAAATACAGTACAAAAACCCTGTTTCAATCTACCTATATATCTATCTATACACACACACACACACATACACACACACACACACACACACACAGTCAAATATCGTTTGCGGTAGTTACATTCTATTAAGTTGCCTTGAACTTTGAATTAGCAAATACTGAACTATTGATCTTAAGGGAATGAAAGGCCAAGTTCCTGTGAATTTTGGTCACAACCTTTCTGTCAACTGATCAATACACAACCTCATTTTATATGTGTTCCTGTTAAAGATAATTTATTTAATATATGTTGTTGATTCATTCTGACTTGCACCTAGGACACTAGCCAGCACCTCAGCACAGTGTGTGTGCGGGGGATTTTAAATAGCGAAATCACCAACCAAAAGCACAAAAATGTGGAAAACATGGCACTAAATAGACCATGAAAAGGACACTTGTTTAGATCATGAGAGCTGAAACAACAAGGTTCCTGTTTGTCCTCAGCTGGAACACACAGACTGGGCAACTCATATTTTTTACCACTCTGTGCATCTCCATGAATGACTGCAAAAGTGCCTGTAATTATTAATTGGGGGGTTACAAATATATTTTAGCAAGTAGGTGAAGTTGCAAATTTGGGATCCATGATTAATGAGGATTGACAAAAACATACAAATGGAATATATGACTATTGCATCTTTCCAACAGACTGTAAGAGAATTCTCAGTAAATGGCTCAGTTTTGATTTGTTCTTGCTAAAGATGCAGACTACAGGAAGATTATTGCTTATGTTGAAATGTTAGTACCAAAGTACTTGAAAGCAGAAGCATAGTTTCTATCAAGGCTTTACCCATAGAAGGTGAAACAGAAACTTATTACCATGGTTCTCTGGGGACAACTTTCTTCTCCATATCTTGCTCAAAGTTTTTTTTTTGAAATCATCTCTTTCTTTTTATATCTACAAACTACATCTTGAGGTGAAATCTGAGCCCAGGATATAGAATAAGTCCTTCTTAGACAATTAACCACTCGTATACCAGTATTATAGTCTCTCCCTCCTCTCCATCAAATAATATTCTAGCATGAGGTTTGTTTATTATTGTTTTAATTTGTTTGCTTGTTTTTGTTCTTTGGCTTTTTTTGGGTGGAGTTTTTTTTGGGTGGGGGGGCATTCACTTTAGCTTGGTTTTCCTCATCCTCCTCAAAACACGAGATCTGATTATATAAGAGAACAACCTGGGTTAATTCCAACATCAATTGCTTTCCTAAGGAATATTGTGCTATGTCATTCCAAGGTGATCTTTCCAAGATAAATTGAATATTCAAAACAATTTCAAGATTTCCTATTCCCATTCATATTTTCAAGGGAAGGCTTAATTTGATCTTCTAACAAAAAGTTGTTTAAAAAATAAAAGTTAAATTCTTAGTGGGGCATCCTTTCTATAAGACACTCAATTACAATGATAAAACTATTCAAACTACATAAAAATGAATTTTGTATTGATTGTTGCCATTATTTTTAAAAAGCTTCTCTTAAGTAGATACATAATAAATCATCATTTAGGCCTTGGTTGTAACACAATAAATTGATTAGGAATTGGGATTAGAGGGCAATAGAAACTGAATCATATAATAAAATAACCTAGTCTGGTTCAGGGAAGCATTTACTCCCTATATTTCTTCATTCATTCTCTTCTCTCCTGCATTAAGGCCCCAGTGCTATAACAGAAATAATATACTTAGGAAATTATACGTATTTCTCATAGTATAAAGATGAACATATCACACAAAAGTAATATAATACTTATAATTATTATTTAATAGTCCTGATACATAATCAGATAAATTTAAATGTTGCACTTTTGGCCCTCTAAAAATTCTAAAATAAAAAAGTTGGAATTACTCCCATTAAGAAAGTCAAAATATCTGGGGAATAATTATTTTCTTTCCTCTTAACTAAGCCTTAATATTAGTTTTCTTACTGGCCAGTGATTGAAATAGGCTGTAGTGTAGCAAACTCCACTGAGGCCAGTGGGTGAAGTTGATTAGGAAAAGAGTATTGCAAATTCCGCAGTGGGAACCCTCTTAAGGAGTGTCATGGTGATAAATGCTAAAGCTTAAGCACCTTCAAGATTTTCCTTGGGCCTCAACAACTTACTCAAAATTCTGAGAATTTATGAGTAAAGCAAATATTTTAAATCTGTGGTAAATTTTACACTCTCTCAGAAATGGTCCCTTGTTAATGGTCTTTTTTGCTTGTCAGTATGTCTGTGCATTCCAGCTTTCCTTTAATGTGAAGTTAATCTTTTCCTCAGTCATAATATATGGGCTATTTCTCTTAGACTGGCTCAATTTACTTCCATAAGAAGTTTCATGTTACTGAATCTTCTGTATCTTCTCACACTCATTAAAAACAGCCACAATAAGGAAGCAACAAAAAAACAGCAAAGCAAAGCAAAATCCCCATGGTTCTTTCTATTTATTATGTATCATCAAAACAATATTTATTATCTGATTATTATTTCACTACGAAGTATTATTATTATTGATATTAAAATATATGATCTTTTATAAAGTGTTTTGCAATTTTGTTTCGCTCTATGCCCTATGAATTGCAAGAATTTAGAAACAGTGCTACAGAAAGTAGCTTTACTAGGATTACCTACAAAACAACCAAGTACTAAGAATTTGAAATGGGCAAATTGCTAAATAACTTAATTTAAATTAATGCCTTGAAGAAGTATAGCTAACTATCAAAATCTGCAGGCCTTGGGACAAGATAATGTATGGATTTAGAATTTTCATGGGTTTGGAATTTCTGACTAAACAAGAAATAGTGGACAGCAGGAACAACACATCTTTCATGCATTTCTTCTCTGGGAAACAATACTGAGTTTCCACTCATGAAATCCACATAATGAATGACCAAAAAATTAGTACATTTTTGTATATGCTTGGATTTGCCAATGACATTCTGCTAAGCAACTTTAGTAGTATAATATCTACTATTTTATAGGATTTTTGTCTCAGGAAAACAACAACAACAACAATAAACAACCTAGTTGCCTCAAAGTCTTTCAGAAATCTTGTTTCAAGTAACTAGCTTAAAGATGTTTGTGGATTTGAATACTTAAGAATAGATGACTAGTGAACTGCCAAAGATGTCCATGGCTTGATTCCAGAAAGCTATGAATATAATACTTTACAAGGCAAAGGAACTTTGTGGATGTAATAAAGAAAGGTTAAGGACCTTACAATAAGGAGAGTGGCCTGGATTATTCAGGTGGGCCCAATCTAATCATATGAGCCCTTAAAAGCAGCTGGGGAAGGAGGAAATCAGTGAAATGCAGCAGAAGAGTAGTCTGGTGAAATACAGCAGGCAGGGAGGTCAAGGAGATTCCACATGGAGATGGGATGCAAATGTCATTGCTGGTTCTGAGATGGTGAGGGCTGCATGCATGGACTGGGGAGTCCTCTGGAGCTAAAGTCAGTCCCCGGCTGATAGCCAGAAAGGAAGTAAGGATCTGTCCTTTGACTTCAAGGAATTGAGTGCTGTCAACAATCTGAAAACATTGCAAGCATGTTCTTCTCCAGATCTTGAAGAAAGGAATGAAGCCTAGCCAACACCTTAATTTTGGTCTTATGAGAACCAGACGAAAGGAAACAGCTGAGTCTCCCTGTGCTAGGACTTTTGGCCAGCGTAAACTGTAAGATAATAGATGGGTATTTTTTTAAGCCTCTAAGTTTGTGGCAACATGTTCTGGCAGCAACAGAAAACTATGCAGGCATAGAGATATTTTAAGTATTTTATGTAAGGTGTTATAATGGGCTAATACCATAAATATTAACTATAAAAGGACTGATACCATAAAGATAGCAAAGGAAGCATAGTGTGTTCTATTTTTATTCAAGTATAGTTGATTTACAATGTTGTGTTAGATTCTGGTGTATAGCAGAGTGATTCAGTTTTATATATATACTTATATATATTCTTTTCCATATTGTTTTTCATTAGAAGGTATTATAGAATATTGAATATAGTTCCCTATGCTGCTACACAGTAGGACCTTGTTGTTTATTTTATATATAATATTTTGTATCTGCTAATCTCAAACTCCTAATTTATTCCCCCCCTTTCCCCTTTGGTAACCATAAGTTTGTTTTCTATGTCTGTGAGTCTCTGTTTTGTAAATAAGTCCATTTGTATCATATTTTAGATTCCACATATAAGTGGTATCATATGGTATTTATCTTTCTGTCTGACTTACTTAGTATGATAATCTCTAGGTCCATCCATATTGCTGCAATTGGCATTATTTCATTATTTATGGCTGAGTAGTATTCCATTGTGTGTGTGTGTGTGTATATATATATATATATATATATATATATATACCACATTTTCTTTATCCATTTAGGTTGCCTCTATGTCTTGGTTACTGTAACTGGTAATCAATATTGAAAAATATAGGGGCTTAGTCCACTTTTAAAAATCCACTTCAAAAAATTAGTCCACTTCAAAAAATTAATCTAAAGAACATAGTATGTTCTTCATGTGCACTGAAAAAAGTTAGTTGAAAATAACTCACAAAAGTAAAAAGCTAACAAAAAACACAATAGAAGTTATTTCAATATAGTGTTTAGCTCTATTCCCTTTGATGTGCATAATTTGAGGAATACATATCAAATATTTGCTGTTTATAACACTATTTGAACAATGTGGTCACAAAACTGCAAAGGCTGATTATTAACAGGAGTAAGGAAATAACATGAGTACATGTAAAAATAGAAATATATATCCTATAGTGTAATGAGACAGAGCTTTGAAATTCTATATATTTTTCTAATTTCTGACATGTTCCATTTTTTAAAATTTCCTTTGTGTGTTTAATTCTCACATAAATCCTTTTTTTTGGAACTTATTCTGAGTTTGTTCCTAAAGGCTTTAGCATTTGATGTGGATAGCAGTCAAAAAAGAATGCATTGTTTATCCTAGCCATGGCTCAATAGTTTGAGTCCTCCTTCCCAGGGCAGCTGTTATCACTCAAGAATGGTATTTCCTTCTTCAGAAGCACAAGAAACAATGTTCAAGTTGTGTAGTGCAGGTATATAAATCCCTTCCATGAAAAACCTATACAGGAAGTCTCTTTAAGAAAGGGATGGAGAAAATGATGCAATTAAGCATTAGCATAAGTTCCCTAGTTCAGTCATTTTCCTTGAACATAACACTCACCCAAAGTCCTTGTACTAAGATCGCAAATGTCTATACCATTATCCTCTCCAGCTGAGAGTTTATTTTCTCAATGATGTGATTAACTGGTTGTAAATATTTTTGCATATCTGTTTCTATATTGTCCTAAAAACAAAGATATTCTCCTAAATACAGTACAATTATGAAAATTGGGAAATTTAATATTGAATAAAATAGCTCATTAGTGTTTATTTTTACTTCTTTTCTAATATAAGCATTTTTGGATATGTATTTTCTTAACAGACTGTTTTACCTGTGTCCCACAAATATTGATATGAAGTGTTTACCTTATTTTAAAGTTCAAATTATTCTCTAATATCCATTATGACTTCTTCTTTGGCCCATATGTTCTTAAGTTCTAGTTTTCTGGCTGTGTTCATTGAATAATTTTTTCAAAAATTTTTGCTGTTTAGTCAGAGTATCCTATATTTTATCCACTGTTGGAAATGTGTTAATGTTTGCTTTATGGCCTATAATGTGGTAAATTTTTGTAAATGTCCATGTGTACTTGAAAAAAGTAAGTATGCATTTCCTACCTAACTGTTGAAGGAGACTGTATATGTTAATTTGGTCATGATCATTAATTATATTATTTACATTTTATATACCTTTAGCAATATTTTATCTTTGAAGTCTATTATTTTAAATAGAGATAGGTGTTAAATTATTCAATTGTATTTGTTGCTTTGTCAGTAGTTTTTGTAAATCTGTCACTTTTTGCTTCATATAGTTTGAAGTTATAAGCTTTATACAGGTTTGGATTTAATCAAACATTTTATTCTCTTTAACCTTAATAATAATTTTTACCATAAAGGTTATTTAATCTGAGATTAATAGAGTCTTTTGATTTTATGTATTTTCCATATATATAATCTCGAACTCTTTTGTCTGCGTCCTTATGTCTTCATATGTGTATTAGTCAAGGTTTCCCAGAAAAACAGATTCAACAGGATGTTTATGTATGTATGTATGTATCTATCTATCTATCTAATTGGCTCACACAATTATGAAGGCTGAGCAGTCCCACATTAAGGAGGGCAATTTTCTTTAATCCGTCCACCAATTTAAATGTTAATCTCATCCAAACTATGTCCCTAACAGATAAACCCAGAATAATGTTTGACCAAATATCTGGGTACCCTGTGGCCCAGTCATGTTAACACATAAAATTAACCATCACAATGTATCTCATAAGTGGTATATAGATGACTTTTTATCCAAATTAATCAAATTAGTCTACTTATATTTATTTTATATATTTGGATTATTTCTGTCATTCTCTTTTGTGTTGTCTTTGCCATACTTTTGCTATACTGCTTTTTAATCTCACCTCATCTTTTGTATTGATTAAAATATTTTTTTTCATTTTCTTTCTATATTGTTACTGATTTGAAAATTAAATATTCTGTGAGTTGTTATCTTCAAAAAATTAACCTAAAAACACTTAACTTTAATTAAAATTAATATAACTTTAACTACCTTTCATCACAAAATACACAGAATAATAGAAATAGCTGTTATCATCCATATTTTACAGATAAAGACACTGAGGTTGAAAGAGTTTCCATGGCCTGACAGAGTTAGGGTTTGAGGTCAAATTTGTCCCATTTTTTAAACACATATTTTTTTCCTCTGTGTGTGTGTGTGTGTGTGTGTGTGTGTGTGTGTGTGTCTGTGCTTTGTTTGTTTGTTTTACTTCCCAGGCATCAGACTTGAATTGTACGTTCAGGATTGATGCTGAAAACAATTTCTGCCCTATCTACCTCACAGTTTGGTTTAGCAATTAGATAATGTATAATAACAAAAATTGTGCAAAATTTAAGATATATAATATCATATATTGTTACGCAGATTATCAGTGTTGCATTTCTCATGATCATTATTGAAAAATTTCTAAATTCGGTTGCTCTGTATTTGAATTTAGTTGGGAAGATGACTTGCATATACTCCTATGAGGTTGTCCAAGGTTGCGCTAGTGGAGGTTCTAACTGAAATTTAAAGCACTCATCCAGCTATGAAAGGATAGTGTTTTCTAATATTGCACAGACACCAGTGGCGTACTCACTGAATTGTGACCATCAAAAGCACATGTTCATAAATGACTTTCATTGCCTTTATTCTTTGTTAGACAAAGCCACCCCTCATAAGGGACCAGGCTTATTTGTATGTAATTCATTTGCTTGACCCAAATGATGAAGTCTAAATGTAATTGCAGTATCAGCCTAAATTACCCCACGCTGTTGTGGGTGACTCGCATGTGCTGTACTATACACAGTTAACAAGAATAAAACAATATTGAGTTCAAACGTTTTTCAAAGAAGTGAGCACATGGGGTACAATTTGGATCTGGATTCACAGAGAATGCTCATTAAAACCACTGAACATTTTGCACGAGTAAAGATTTTGGTATTGGGCCTGTGGTGTCCATGTTACTAAGGCAATAACTATTATCACTAGAGCTAATGCATTTCTGACCTACAGTGTTTAATAACACTCATCCACGTCAAAGGGATGTAATCAAAATTTATTAATTTTTGTAAAGCACTGTCCATTTTAAAATGCAATATAATATCTAAGTATTAATATATATTTTTCTCAGTGTAACTTAAAAAATAACTCTGTGACATTTCATATACGCCACAGAATCATTTAAATCTTGATATCTTTGATACTTGTGCTTTTTTGGCCTTCTTTTTAAGCAAGCATCTTCAAAAGAACAGCTTCTGCAATTTCTGGTCCTTTACTTATTTCAACTTTGCTTTCAATACCTTTTTATCCCCAGCTTTTCTTTACCAGGACAAAAATGAGAATACTCTTTTGAAAAATATAGGGGCTTAGTCCACTTTTAAAGAGCAAGATAGAAAATGTAGCACTCTTGTCATTAAACATTACAGTTTTGATTTAATATATAAGTGCAATTCTTTATCCCAGAAAAGCAAATTCTCTTTATAAATTACTGATGACTCTGGTAAATCACATGTTAAAGAACAATCTGTTTGGAACTTAAATGAAATCTCACTTTAACTGCCTGATAGGAATTAATATAAAGTAAATTAAACTGTTACAGAGTCTAGCCTTTGGTTAAGCTCTATAAGTTTTAATATACTTAAATTTATACATGAAACCTGGGTACAGTTGACTTTTGAGCATATGTTTATGTATTAGCTAAATTAGCAATGATTTTAGAATTTTCCTCTTTGTCTATTGCTAGGCACCAAAGATGTCAGCACTAGTTTCCAAATTTCTGGCCAGGAACCCAGAATAAATGTCAGGAGTAGTCTATAGTAGAGCAAGATATTAGGGAATCCTAAAAGACCTACAGATATGAATAAGAATATCTTGATTATTAGCATTAGCTCTGTGTCTAGCCAACATAATGTCTTTAGAGAAGTCACTTTGGGTCTGTTTCCACAACTGTACAATGAAGTTCATCTTAGAAGGTACTCATTTTAGCTCTAAATTCAAGGGATTCTGCTTATGATATGAAGGAGAACAGTGGGAAAACCCAGAGGTTGAACGACAGAGGATAGGAAAAGGAGTCTAAGTTCAAAGTAACATTCACGCTTGACCATGTGACCTAGCCACCAGATCATCCTCAAGTGTTATTGGCAATGTCTTTCCATTTGTGCAAGAGACTGGGAATGCTACTGCTGTAGATATTCTAGATCTGGGGTCCCCAACCTCCAGGCCATGGACCGGTGCCAGTCCGCCGCCTGTTAGGAACCAGGCCGCACAGCAGGAGGGGAGTGGTGGTCAAGCAAGCGAAGCTTCCTCTGCCACTCACATTACCAACTGAACCATTGCTCAAATTACTGCCTGAACCACCCCAGCCCCACCCCCGGTCTGTGGAAAAATTGTCTTCCACAAAACTGGTCCCTGATGCCAAAAAGTTTGGGGACTGCTATTCTAGATCTCATGGGATGTAAGACTAGGGAGTTAAGTCTTATTTCAGTGAAATAATAAGAACAAGTTGGAAGGTTGGAGGTGATCAGCAGACTTAAAGAAGAGTAAACTGGTGATCTGACCATTCTGCAACTGGTTTTGCAAGTTATAATTTTATGTTTTGAAATGAATAATTAACAACTGGTGACTTTTTTCACAAATTCATATTTGGTTCACTCACCTTAAATATGAGAGTGTGACTATATGGTGTATTTATAGAATAAAATACTTTATGCTTTATCATAAATATATGTGAAGTATATGGGTGTCTGTGCATGTGTATATATATATATATATATATATATATATATATATATATATATATATATATATATATATACACATATAAAACTAGCCACAATATGATTATGTATCAAACAATCATAAAATCTCACCAATATGCAACATATTAATATTAAATCATGTACTTGTACATGAGTTTATAGTTGGCTCAGTTTACTAGTCAGCTAACTTATGCTTGGTCTATTTTCACTTTTGTGCAAGACTGGGGGTCACCAGACCTAGCTGGGTTCAGCTAAGGGGGCCTCTGCTCCACATGTCTCTCATCCTTATTCCTTGAACCAGCGTACTAGTCTGGTCATGTTCTTCTCATGGAATTGGCAGAGCACGTGGTTTTTAACAGATAGTATAGGTCGTCAAAGTTGTTCATTTTTTCAAGGTTGGCTTGGCTAGTCTTCACCTTGTGTCTGCTAGTATAAACTTAGGAATCAGCTTTTTAATGTCCAAAAATCTCCTGCTTGGGTTTATTTAAATTTTATTGACTCTATATATTAGTATTGAGATATTCAGTAGATGAACATAGTATATTTTTCCTCTTATGTCTTCATTAATTTCTGTAAGTACTACTTAGTAGTTTTAGAATATTGAATAATTATTTAATATTTCTAATTATTTTATATTTATATTATTTAATACTTATATTAAATTATACTATATTTATATTATATTATAGTTATATTATTTAATATTTCTAATATTTTGTTAATTGTATATAAAAATGATTTCTCTATTTTGGAACAAACTAATTTTTAGAGTATGCATCTACTTGCAAACAACTATATCATCTTCTATTAATTACCCTTTAATTTCTTTCTCTCCATTTATTTTATCTTTTATTTTTCCCTCTTGCTGTTTTACATTGGTTAGGACCTCTGCTGTAACGATTAATAGAAGTATAAATGGCAGGTTCCATTCTCTTGTTTCAAGTCTCTAGGGGAAAAGATTCAATTAGTCAAAATTAAGTATAATGTTTCTGGTAGATTTTTTGGAAATGTTTTATTGTAACCAAATGTAAATATAAGATACACATGGTAGAGCATACAAAGATTAGGTATACATTATAAATTTTTACAAAGCGAACACATTTGTATAGCAACCTAATAATTCAAGGTATAGAATATTTCTAGATTCCCTAAAACTTCCTTCATGCTACTTTTTCTATCTTTACACCTCCCTAAATGGAACAAATTTTTTGAGTTTTATCATGAAGTATTTATTTTGTGTTATACTGACATGTATATACACAGAATCATCCGCTAAATATTCTTTTATTTTGGCTGGTTTTCTTAATATTATATCTGTCTAATCGCTTCTCAGCCTTTTGGCTAAGATCAAGTATAATATTATATCTGAGTCACCCATGTTGATGCATAACTCACATTTTATCCTCTTCCATCTTAGTATAGTTTTCCATAATATGAATAGATCATATTTTATCCATTCCACTGTTAATTTTAATAGTCATTTAGGTTATTTTCAGTTTGACGCTAGAACAAGAACAAAATAAATTGCTGCTATAGGATTTCCAATTCTGGACAGATGAAGAAGACATACTTTTCCCTATGTTTCCTAGTAAGTACAACTAAAATCCCTGGACATTATATATGAGACAAATATAAGAAGACTCTGAACTCTGAAAGGTGAAGAGAGGAAGACAGGTTAATGATCTCAGGATCCAAGGAACAATAAGTGGTGAGTTCCCTGGTATTTCTTTCTGTCTAGTATATCCCAGAGTTGAAAATGAAGAAAATGGCAACCTAGAAACACTTACTGCAGGCAACAAAGCCCCAACAAATGTGTGCTCTCTAGCTAAAGATGAAGAAAGGGGTAGCCTAATAGGACAGAACATTTAAAGATTTAAAGGTTAAAGTTGCTCTATGTCATCATAATATTAAACATTTAGAACAGCAATAACCCAATTGTTTAAATTTTAATGAATCATTAGTGACTATGCTTGTTTGTAGTATACGATGATCATGTACATTATCAAATACAAATTGTGATCTCTCTGTGCATATCAGTGATCATATATTGTCATAAAAGTGAAAAAAAATTTAATGATATTAAAAATACTGTTTTCACTGGGTACAGATTGATGATATCCTCAGTGTCTAGCAGGAGTACACTCTGAAATCTATGAAAAGCTAAGCCTCAGGGAAAAGATGGAGAAGATGATAATAACAGTGCAAAATATATTTAAATGGCATGAACAGCAAAGAGATGCCTACTGAGAGAAAAGCTGATATGTAACCGCAATGCATTCTACATGCTCTTTTTGTGGACTTAAGCAAACGTTTCCCTCCTAGCATGCATGCAGGTTGATTACAGCAGTTTTTATTCAGACATTGAGTTTTAGAAAAAAATATAGAAACTATTTTGATATTGAGAATTTCAATAGCAAGAAGTATATGTATTTTGGGAGAGTGATTTTATGATTATAATTTATTTCACCATCTTTGCCCAGAAGTATTAGTCATTCTTACATCCTAATTATGAACAACTGAAAAACGGTTACTTAAACAGTTGATATAATTAAATACTCTTGTATTTCTGAGTCCCTAAGTCCTGGTTTGAATTCTCTGAATTAATGTTTGACCACATAACTCAAACCAATCATTTATAAGTGGATGCCCTAATGAATGCAATATGCTTATGGTGTATAATTGAAAGAATTCTGAATCTAGAGTCAGAAAAATGGAATTCATTTTGTGACACAAGACTTCCAAATTTGCAAAAGTCTTTTAACGTCTTGGAGCTTCTGTTTCTTTAATATTGACAAAGTCATTCCTGAAACTTACAGAATTTTCATGGCAATGAAATGAAGTAGAAGTATATTAGAAAATTAGAAAACATTAGAAAATTAGATAAGTGTAGCATATTAATTAGAATAAAGATGATGTACTTCCAGTCATACATGAAGTGTGAACTTAATGTTCTTCTATGTTACTGACACAGCCACTTTTTGACTTGAGCCATAATGCATACCAGAGATGGAGACTGAATTTTAACTAATTTAGAAAAAAAATCATGCATTACCTATCAGGGGTCTTGTTGGATGACATAAGAGGTAGTGCATGTATTTTGCATGTGTTTATGAATTTGAACTCCAAAAGAGTCAAATATTGGAAAGTTAACATCTTAGCACTGTGTTAGGCAGAGTTGCATACAAAAAAGTATAATTTGAAAAATCAGAAGATTTTCTATTTTTATTTTTATATTAACCTCAATAATTCTCAATCACAGGATGTTCTCTGACTGAAATGAATACGGACAATGTTTAAATTAAAATCTAATCCCCTACCCACATACATATAAATCTTTTTAGAAGAGATAGAACACTCCTCATAATATTTTATTTTAGTTATGCTTTAGTTGTTGAGGTTATCTTTTTAATGTTTTTCTTAAAAGGACAATAAAATTGTACTTGTATTATCTCATACACATGCTCAAACAATGAAAATTATGGAAATTTCAGTCAGTCAACTATACCAGATATGACTTGTCATAGCCCTGAAATCTCTCATAAAATTTATCCTGAGCTAGCAACATGGAGATCATGTTTCAGTACCTGCAACTGATTTTAGAAGCCCATTCTCCTCTGGCTTTCAGCCTGATGACAGATATATAGAATCACATTTTTCAGGTATGGCTTTCAGAATGGAAGCAAAAGACTCAAATCCATCTTCCTAACAGTTTCACTCTTAAATGAAAATGCCTCTACATTGAGATTCAGAAGTTTCATTATTACTCCTGGTTCAACAGAAGCACTAATGCATTGTACTAGAATTTTCTCTATTTCTTTTATCCAAAACAATCTCATCGTGCATTATGGTCCAGCACCATGCCTCTGTAGTTTAAAACCGACTTACAGTCTTATATATGAGAAACAAGCACACAAGTATTTTAATAACTGCTATCTATTATAATGGTTGTTATTTAGATTGTTAGAGATCAAGTTATAATGGCTGTAGTTTTCATTTCAAGTAATGCTGATTTTGGCATTAATGAAATTTTTCTATTTTATTATTTTTTTAAATATTGGGTGACATTTAGATTTTGATAACAATGCATTTATCATATTTAACTCATTTTGGGAAGAAACTGGCAGGAGACAAGAATAAATAGTTATGTTGGTAATCATAAATATTGTTTTCCAGGTATTTTTATTATCTCCTTACTCCCAGGCCTAGCGTAGAATTGTTTCATCAGCTCCCTTGTATTTGAATGTAGTTAAAAGATTTGTTTTGGCCCATGGTTTGTGAGCACAGAGTGGCACATGTAATTTTCAGGCTGGATACTGTAATTGTCAGTGTGAGACAGTCCAAAACTTTTTTTCTTTTGGCCACTATACTTTCTCTATTAAGGAAGTGTGTATCAGAGTACCCAGAAGACACAAAACGACATGTAATATAACCAAGAAAGCAAACTCTGCTTTACACCAATAAGAGTTTGGTATTGTTTATTATCTCAACATAACCTAGCCTATCTCAGCTGATTAATAGTAGAATTGTTGCACTGCCATAACAAACACACTCTAAAATATATAGCATTGGCTTAGAGGTTGACAATGAGCAGTAAAGGATATTTTGGTTGGAAAACAGAAAGATAATTATCTGCGTTACGCAGTTATAAAAAATATTGGGTCAAAATGCCAAATTACACATGATAACATGGAAGCCATTTAATACAGCCAGTGAACTTCTACCTTCAAGGGCAGAGATTGGAAAACAGAAAGTTAATTTTATGTATTGATTCCTATAGACTGCACCTGAAAAAAAATTGCAAGCTTTAGACGAGTTCTCCAGAACTCAATGAAGAAAAGAAGTTTCAATTTAAGAAATGTAGAGGAAATAGAAGAAATCTAGACATTATGGGACGTTTCAAATTGGGAAGACAGAACAGCTTCCAACTTGTAAAACCCTTGACAGACATCAAATAGAGGAGATAACAGTCACTTATATTGTTGAAATCTCAGCATATACTAAGGGGGACTATGCATGAACAAATATGACCAAGATGGCCTTAATAGTCTCTTCAGCTTGACTAAACTATAGACAGGTTTATTCTTTTTTTTAAGAGCTCTTACTTTAGAAAACTTGCAATTAAAAATTAATTCTCTGCTTCTTTGAGATGTATATCTTTTCTCAGCATCTTCCCAGTTTTAAAACCCAGGAATGTCTTTCTTAAAGAACCTGGAGCCATCCCTTTGAAATGTATTCATCCTCTTAAGTGATATACAATTTTGATTTGTTAATTATACCTCAAAGTTGGCAAAAAAGAAAGAACTATATGGCCCCATCTCCCGTATTTGTGGGACAAGAGGAGCCTCACTTTGGTAAGGACCAATTAGCAAACACAGAAGGCCTAATCACATGGACAAATTTCCCCGCTAACATCCTCCAGAACTTTTTCACTAGCTCAAGACAGTGCTTAAAATCTCTCCTGGCTTTTGTTTCATCAGAGTTGAGTTTAATCTCTCTCCCCTACTGCAATCATCTTGAATAAAGTCTTCTTTGACTGTTTAAGTTGTCTGGCATATTTTTTCTTTGACAACTATACAGAATAACTGAAGAAAAGAATCTGAGAAATATGAGATGGAAGATAAAATTTAAATAATGAAAAAGATGTCAAGGAACACTTCAGAACTTATGCAGAAGAATTAATGGGCACTGCATCTATTTAACTTGACTTGTAGCATCAATCTTAAGAGAAAAGTGATGATACAGAAACTATTAAGAGTAACCAATCAACTCTTTGGATAGCTCTGGCTTAACCAAAATTATGGTTGGTGCATAGTCAATTACATCAATAATTATCAAATGCATCTGCACCATGATAAAAAGCTTTCTTTTGGAAATAGACATATTTCTTATCGTCCCATAAAATTTACAAATTTAAACAACAGGAAAGTAAACAAACTTCATTCTGCAATTTCTTCATTTTTTCTAAAAAAGAATTTTTCAAGGAGAGTTCTTCTGAATGTTAGGTTTCTAGGAGATATCCTTAGCTGTCATAGGTGATTCTGATGTGAAAAAAAACTGATATCTGGACTTCATGTGCTACATGATGCTAGTATAGTAACCATGCAGCCCTGCTTACAATTTTATTATGTTTCATCCTCATATGGTAGCGCACAGTAGGACCATGTTCTTGTATTTGAATCTGTTTTCATCTTTGACATGAAAAAGGGGAGACCACAAATAATGGGTGAGTGCTGAATTGCACAAAGGGGAAAATGGTAGGCTGATGACATAGATTCTCCCTCATAAATTGCCTCCTTCACCAGCCTCTTACACCCTCCTGAGAGACATACTGCAGCAAGCAATCTCTACTAGTGTAATAGAAAACTGGAGGAAACTTTTATTATAAAGAAGGAATATTTATGCATTTCAACTCAGCTCCTCCACTGTAACAGTGCTTTTTTACAGATGTGGCAAACCCTGGATTGGATAGGTTAGAAGTTATATTGTAATGTTGTTATGTTTTTTGTAATTTTTTCATTAACTTATTTTTCATTTCTATTATATATTATATGATATTGAAGTTTGTGTTTTATAAAGTATCCAACAATTCAATGTGAAAATTTCTGAAGCAAATTTATGAGATGGAAGAGGAGAATTCTAATCCTAGAATTTGAACAATTCTAGTGAGGAGAATGATAGGTACATAATGAAGAATTAAAACTTACTAGTGTTTAAATTAGGAAGAGTGAAATAGTAGAAAAAGTACAGTAAGATAAAAGGTTTCCTTTTTGAAACAATAAAATGAATCAATGTGTGAATAATATGTCACATATGCTGAAGAGGTTTTGTATATTAAACTGGAAAATAATAGGTCCTTTATCTGGGCTGATTAGTCAACAAATTTCACCAATATATTTTATGCTGTAACATTAATGGAATCTGTAAATGATTGTGAAATTAAAGAAAGTGTTTTCTGTTATAAAGAGCTGACTGAAATAAGCAAAGACCAAGATATATTTAAAGTTTTCTCTTTATATCAGAAAAGAAGTGTTCTAAGAGGAACTATGTTGACATTTATAGTGATGTTGCCCATCAATGGTTGTTTCCATGACAGATGTTGCCTCTATTGTAAAAAAAAAAAAAAATTAGGAAATTCTGATGCATTCAGAACAAACTGTTTTCTTCACAGAGAAGTGTTGCTGCATAAATTCTTAGAGATAAAAAGAAAACATTCTGTAAGATGCTACAAAAATGATCATCTTCATTAAACCAAGATCTGTTTATTTGAAAGTGTTTAAAATTCTGTGTAAAAACCAAGAAAAAAACCCAATAAATTTCTTAGTACATAGAGAAATCCAGTGGCTTAACAGGAAAATCTCTCAAAAGGGTATATTTTAACAAAATAAGTGATTATGGGAGAACTTTTAAGGAAATGGTAGGCAAAAATGGAAAGGTAGCATAGATGAGAAATGAACCCTTTCTAGTCTAAGCTAGGGAGTTTGGAAGGTTGTTCATTACAACAGCATAATTTAGCTCACATGGATCTAAACATGATATAACAAGAAAAAAATTAGCAAATATGG
The DNA here is from genome assembly GCF_009873245.2 of Balaenoptera musculus. Lineage (NCBI taxonomy): Eukaryota > Metazoa > Chordata > Mammalia > Artiodactyla > Balaenopteridae > Balaenoptera > Balaenoptera musculus. The sequence goes on along the minus strand of NC_045790.1, from coordinate 54,646,212 downwards.
CCAGATTATGTTTCTTTTTTAAATTTTTTATTCTTTTTGCCAGATTATGTTTCTAGCAGAGTAGCCCAATGGAACATTCTTTCAAACACAGGATAATATATTATTTTAAATGACAAAAATGTTTGAATAAAACCAGGGTCTTTACAACTAGTGACACCTATAGTTATCAAGTTTATTCTTAAGAAATGTAACAACAAAAAGGAAAGGAGATTCTCATCAATGACCTTAAAATTACTTTGAAATTTCTCATATCATTCCATTTTTTTAATGTTTTGCTTTTGAGGTAAGGAAAATGCAGTGAATTACAGAATGTATGTCATATTTTGAGCTACAGAAACAGTTTCAAATAAACATATATTTAGAACCAAAAGTCAGAGTGCTATCACCTAGCACAACTACTGTTTTAGAAATTTTTCCCCCAAGTTAAAAGCTACACATCTCTTTATTGAAATTCATAGGCATGCATGAAGGAAATATTGAGCCATAGATCATAACAGAAAAAGCAGAATTACAGAGAAGAAGGTGTGGTTACATTCAAACCCATCTGCATGGTTAGATATGTTACTTTCAAAAATCAAGTATTACCTCGCTGCGATTAGTTTCACAAAGCCATCATGCTTAGTAAAGCTTCGTAAGTTCTAAAATACAGCACACCATTAAAAAAAAAAAGGTGTTTTTTTTCATTTCTCCCTACTTACCCAATAAAATTATACCCTTCTATATTCTTGGAGGGTATAATTTTAATTAAAAAATTAAATTGCATGTGTATGTAAGAGAATTCTGGGGTATTAAAGACTAACTATAGCCTTCATAGGAAGTGCTACATGTAAAGAGATTTAAAGGTATTCCCAACTACCCTGGTAACCTGTATAGAGACACTGCTGAGAAGATATGTCTCCAGTGCAATATATTGATAGATTGGTAATATAATGGTCACTTATTAATTTTTCTCATTGCTGCCTGTATCCAAATTTCTTTCTTTGTTTTGGGGAATGCTCCATTTCATTAAAAATGAATATTAAAAATCGTATACCTTGGAAAATTGAAGAAAAGTAGGCAAGGTATGGATCTTTTCACTGCAACTTCTGTGGGTGTTGGAGCATGGGAACATTATTTAGACTTGGCTAAGTGGATCCCCAACTGGGATTCTGTTAAGCAAGTGAAGCAAAATGATTTTTAAAACATGGTGGTGATGGTGATATTAGATTCTCATTGATGGTATTATCACCAAATAATAATGGTGAGGTCCTGTCCAAACTTTTTTTGCTACATATCCTCCTTTGGTTCCTTCTCAGCAGTGGGACCCAGTCCAGTTAACCAATCACTCCTTTTGCTAACAACTAAGAGATTCAAACAATACAGTACATATTTAAAACACCCTAAGAAAAACTAATGTTAGAGCTGTGTAAAACAAAAAGTAATTCAGAAAGACATAAAAGAGTAGATCTGAACATTCACACAAGCAGAATTCCTTAACCTCACCAAATGGCTCTACAAAAATCTCTGATAACTAGTCTATAAAAGTGTAGTAAAAGTCTATAGTTTACTATATCACAGCTGTAATTATACACTAAGTCACATCCAGTTTTTTATACACCAGAGACCTACTGTTTAACTCCCACACAAAGACTGAAAAATCTTTAACTCCTTTCAGGATGCTAGCACATAATTCAGTTGGACTCTAGCTTGATTTTTTTATTTTTAGTTATTTGTTATATCAGGTAGTAAATTTTAAATTACATGTAAATTACATGTTAAGATAATGCTAGTTGTTGTAACAAACAAACTCAAAAATCTAATATGACTCAAATATGATAGAAGTTTTCACACATATAAATTCTAAAATGTATGTTCCTGAAACACTCCAAAGAATGATTCAGGGAGCCAGACTCTTTCTTTCTTGGAGCTCTCTCTTTTTTGACACTAAGCCAGGAGAAGGAAAAAAGAATTATAAATTACTACATGTGAAAAGCTTTTATACTCAGTCCTGGAAATAGCACAGACTCATAGTCTACTGGCCAGATTTCAGTCATATGAAAATATCTAACTGCAAACAAGCTGGGAAGTATAGTTCAACTGTGTTCCCAGAAAGAAGGGAAAATTAGTTTGATGACTAGCCTGCCAGTGTACATCACATGATAATTCTATTTCAATCAATTATTCACCCTACAGTCAGAATGAGTATTGTAAAAATGCAAATCCGCACATGTAACTCTCTAAACTTAGAATCTTTACTGTCATTTCATTGTCTTCCACATAAAGTCTAAACTCAATAACATTATATAGGAATCCCTTTAAGGTCAAGAATCTTCTAAGTTCTTTAACCTCATTTCCTCTGCACACCAAACTCCAGGCATACTAAACTGATTGATTAATCCACAAATTTGCAGTCTACATCCTCAAATCTGGCCTCTTGCATATACTATTAGTTCTGTCTGAAGTGCCTTTACCCTTTATCTCAACTAACTAAAACTCCTATTTGTTCTTCATATAGTAATTTAGAATCATTTACTATATCAAAAATGCAAAAATATAGCAAAAATGCTATATTTAATATAAATTAAATTTAATATAAATTAAATTTAATATAGCAAAAATGCCCTTCCTATGTGCTCCCATACAGTTTATGTTTACACTGTATCACACAACTTCCTGTGTAATGAGACAGAAATAATTACTTTTAGAGTGTACCCCAGCTCTCTCTTCCTCCTGTCCACTAAAGAAGATTCTGGGTTTATGTCTTCACTTACTTTCCCTTTCTCTTCTTTAGAATTTCACCAACCAAGAATGGGTCTACAGACTTTTGAGAATAAAATCAGAAATTGAAAATGTGCCAGTTAGGCAGATTCTCTCAAGAGTATCAGAGAGAAAGAAACATAATTTCATTACCCAAATATTAGTAGATGTTAGATAAAAGATGTGCCATGTAATGATAACAACAAATTTGGAAAGGTAGGGAGGATATAGTGGAGAGATGGCAATTATGAACCAAATGAATGAGGCATGAGAAACCCTAAAGAGATTCTGGTGTTAGAAAAGAAGAGATTGTTGTTACCCGTGTTCTTGGAGGTTTCTTCAAAGGTAGGACGGGAAGTAAATATCAGAATTTATGTTAATATTATGCTCCTTTGGAAGGGAAACCCCTCTGCAACTTATCTACACGGGTCATGACTTCATTTGAGTTGGACTTGTTAACTTGTCTTTCCCATTAGACTCCTGGGTAGTTGAATTTGAGTGCGGTGCCTACTTGAAACTCATAAAGCTTCACTCAGATTCAAAATAACAGCCTTCTAAGGAAAGCTAATATCATAGATAAAAGAAGAATTCAAATATAAACACAGTAGACTTAAAGCTAGGTAGAGATAGAACTACACATACAAAGAAAAATATACACATGGCTTATGTGGGAAGCTTATATTCCCTTCTCCCCATTTTCACAGAGGAGAGGGGTATTGATTGCACCCTTCCTCCAGAAGGCAGTATTGGAAGAATAGTGTAGTATTCTACTGGAATACTACTGGAAGAATAGAATAGTATTGGAAGAATGCCTCCAGTCTGGCCCTCTCTGCTCATGGCTTGCTCTTTGCCACAGAAGACTGCACATAACTGTCAAAGCTGACACAAGGTTCAGCTTACTTAACTCAACCATGTTTCAATACTCTGAGAAATCTCTCTGCAAGTGATATGGTTTTCTTTCTGCCCTTATTCTCCATGAAGTAAGCACTGGAAAAGTTTCAGGAAGAAATTCTAAAATACCCTGCTGCTTATCCTGGGGGCATTAAGAAGAAAGAATAGAAAACTTATTTTTCTTTGGATTCAAGCAATCTTCTCTTATCTAGCTTTAAGTGTAATATAGCTAATTTGAGAGTATGTTTTTTCATTTTGATTAGAAATGGTGAGGTGCCATTTATGATTAATTATCATCCTCAAACTTCCCTGCCCCCCCCCACAATATTATAAATACAAAGCCAGAGTTTTAAATTATTAATTTATAATTGGGGAGGGACTTTCTACTTTGATCTGATTCTAAAGTTCTCCCCATTTCCAAATGATATTGAGTTAATTTTATAATACATTTCTAGTTGCTTAACACCTTTCATCTAAGAAACTCAAAATTTGTATGTAGAAAAAGTCTCTTCTTAATGCTGGGCTGATACATTGGACATGGCCTACTAGACTGAGGGAAGAATGTGGCTGAATTGTAATTCTCATTCTTGCGGGTAAAGCTTCTCTCCATATTAATAGAATCTCTAGTAACAACTATTATTTGCAATGTTTTGTTGTAATAGATTATAACATAGATTATACTATGTTAACTATTATATGATTAATCAATGTAATAGATTATACTGTGTTAATTCTAGTCCCTAGCAATTTTGTGCATATGATAGTGAAGAATAAATGTTTTAAAAAATAATTAGCATGACAGATTCAGTTTATAAAAGAAGGTAGCTGTTTTCCCTTCTTTCCTTGGAGACAACCACACCCCAAATCTAAAGAAGTTAAAGCATTAAAAATAGATCTTTCATCTCATGTATCATATGGAATGAGAAATTTGTTCAGCAACTCCTCACTTCTTTCCAATTTCTGATTTTTCTATCTAAGAATTGGAACAATATCTAGAGTGTGAATTGAAATAAAATTGAAAAAGAAACAAGTGCTTTCTCTTCCTATACTGAGGCTCACTTTTTTATATATATAATATAATCTATGTGATTTGCCCTAAACCCAAATTCAATATTCAAAAACTCAAGATTTATTGAGACAACTTACTAAATAGTTATATTGATTAGCTAAAAAAGAAATGAGAGATATAACAACAATTATTAATGTTAACTACTGACTTGTCTAAAAAGCATTATGAGAAAATTACTATTTTGGCTTTAATCATATTATCAGAGCTTAATCTGAGACTATAATGATGAAATTATTTGATACTATTAGCTAATAAAAACAGAATTTCATATGTCTTTTTTTGTCAATAACCTCTCCAACATGAGATATTTGCAAATATTCCAAAATTGCTTATATTCCTAATACCCTCTAATATGGGTATGTTATATATGTGTCATACAATTATATAATATAATATAATATAAATTTTCTATTACATATATGTCTGGTAAAAGTTACACAGTGCCTCAATCTAGCTGTTTCCCCTCATTATAATAAAATTTAAGAAAGCATATGTTGGAGTAACTACCTTTTTTAACTGGCTGTAGTCTAACTTGTTTAATTTGTTAAATAAATTATTTGTATATATATTATTATAGTATGCAACATTACCATAAATTTACCTAAAAGGATCGTGGTATTTGAAATGTATTTTGTAGAGAATTTAATAATATATGCCATCCTACCCAAGTGCAGTCCACTTTTAAAAAGGAGAACTACAAATTTTTAATCAATATCAAAGGGAAAACAGCACCAGTGGTATTAGAATAGTGAAATATTCAATAAAATCCAAAGGTCAATTTTAAAAGAAAGATAAAATGAAAGTACCCTCTATTATTTATGTAGAATGTAGAATGAAGCTGTTAACACAAATTTGAACACACCCTAGACTGATATTTGTTAGGAAATGAATAATGTACAAAATGAGAAAGTTTAAAGCTGCTTAATATTTTTAATATAATCTCCCATATATAAGAGCTACACCCAATATTTGAGAGGAAAGGTAATATTTTGGATTATGTCCAGGCTTTGGACACAGACAAGCCTGAGATTGAATGCTGGCTGTGCCATGTCACTTAGTTTTCAATTAACTCAACAAATATTTCCCAACCACCTGCTATAGATCATAAACCTATAATAGGTGTCAGTGAAATAATTGTGACCAAACCCAAGGAAAGTTTGTTATTTATGCTCTCTAAATATCATTTCCTCATAAACATAGTAATTAAAATAAAATATTATAATATTGAATACTTTAGGGTAAAATAATATAATAAAAATAGCTATAGCTTTCCATGACTACTCTATTGACATGTACAAAATTTTGCAAGTAAAAATAATGCTTCAGAAGAGGATTTCACACATCCTAGATATCAAACACTTGCACAGAGTCAAAGGTAGATCATAAGTACACTGTGACAGCATCAGTTAACACGCTGTTAAAAATGAGCAGTTAAAAGGGGATTGTGGTAAAAAAAATTAATTTGATTTGACAGTGATTTGACAGGTAGCAGAAAAAGTACTGGCTTGCAATGTGTGTGAATGCACACATATATATATTGTATGTATGTGTATCTGTGTATACACACATGTATACACATTGTATATAGATATAGAACAATTTTACTTTCTGTTGTTTGGCATGTGCATATTTGTTATGCATGCAAAGTCAGTAGATAATACCATCCTAAATCTCAGAGAAGTTAAGAAGTTTGACCAAGACTACCCAATACACATCTGGTAAATTGCAGAGCCAGTAGTTGAACCTAAATCTAATCTGACTCAAAGGTCTTTGACATTTTCTGCTATGCCACTCAAAACACTAATGAGAATTTTGGCATTGTTTGACTTTCAAACACTTGCTATCACATGGATACCACATTTTGGGATGGGCTCAAATGGCTGTAAATAAAGTAAGCAACTGGGAATTAGGAGGAGGGTATAAGCAAAAGAGCAAATTGGAAAGAGGGTGTTGTGAATAATTTTATTTAGTTAACTCTTTTCTTCTACTGCCAAACACTCCTATCACCAAGGAACTGTGCCACTAGAAGGCTGCCAAAGTTTTCTCCATCTTACCTTTTGCATATATCTCTGAGATGCTTGTTACATCATATTTGCCTATTCAAGATACTCTTTCAAATTCATGTTAAGCAGATATCAACTGTGTGAGTTGTTTTTGAGGAGGGAAACTGGTAAAAGACATTTTAATACATTCAACAGATAAGAATCTAGTATGTACAAAGCACTGCAGTGCAACAGAGAACCATAGTCCAGAATTTAAAGTGTGTGGGATGTTAGATACTAAACAAGAAATTAAAAGTGAAGAACAATGCTATCTTATTATGGAGGAGCCAATTACCTCATTTCTTGGTCCTCAACCCACATCTCTGAGGCCATCAGCCCACACATTCTGATCAAAAAGATTTTCAGAAACCATTTTTTTTTTCTTTTTTTTACAAAGAGAAGGCAAGAAAGAAACAGTACAAAACGTTAAACCCAGTTGCTATTAAATGTCAAAAATATGGATATAGTTCCACTAACTTTCTATATTTCCAAATATTGTTTTATAAGTATTATTTTTGCAATGGAAAAGAATAGTAAACCTGTCATTATGTTTTGCATTTACTGGTAATGAAAAAAAAATTCAGAGGCAACAAATTGTTCTGTTGTACTCTACTAGCATCTATAAATTTCTGCTACTTTTGCAAGAAAATTGCTGCATATTCTAGTCTTGTCTATTAATAAACAATATGTGCCATGAACAGAGAGATTTAATCTAGACTAGGTGGAAAGGATTCCCAGAATAAAGAGAAAAGGTAACTAATAAGGGAGGACCATGGTGGAGGAAAGGAAGTCTTCAGACAAAAAAAAAAGTGTGTTCAAAGGCCCCATGCAAGGAGGAAGCATGGCTCTATTAAGGATCAATTCTCTGAGCCAGAAACACTGAGAATGAACATAAGTGTATGCACTTGCGGGAAAAGAAATAAGCTAGATTGTTCAGGGCCTTGAAGCCATGGTAAAGATTTGCTCTTAGAAGCAAAGGAAGTGATTTAAGGGATTAAGATCGTATTAATATACTTTTGTTTTTAAAACAGTACTCTGGCAAATAGTTTGGAGAAATTCATGGTGGACGTGATGGGATGGGATGCTTCTTAACTCTTTAGAGGTAAAATCATTTTGTGAGGTTTGAATTAAAGCAGTGAACATGGAAAAGGCTATGTGTATTTAAAATACGTATAGAAGGTATTATTGATAGGACAAGTTCATGGATTATGTAGAAAACAAGAAGGCAGTGTTGAGGGTGAGTCTTAGGTTTCTGACTAAGATAACAGAATGATAAGGCCATGATCTGATTTGGGAGTATGTTTAAAGTATCATGGGTTTGTATTTAGACATATCTGAGACCCCTGAGACAGAGTTTCAAATTTAGTTCCAGGGAGCAAACAATGAGATGGTGATTAGCATATAGATTTATGCCTGGGATGCACTTGGAATCATAACCTTTAGAAAGGTAGAAGGTAGGATTAGATACAAAGGAAAATTGGCCCATGGCAGTGCAATCTTAATGAAGGCCTCAGAACACACGATAGGGAACTTGAAGCGGGGATAAATCTTCAGAGTTTCCCTGTGATGTGGGGCAATGAAAGGCCTTTATATCATTTCCACAGTCTTCCATGGCACTCTGTCATTTTACCTCAGTTACAGTTGGCCATTTTTTCCTCTGTTTCTACAGGCCATCTTGTGTAGCATGTTTGCACCACCTCCCAAGATTCTTGCCATCGCATTAAATCTTTATTTTTTTTTAAGGGAACGCTATTTATTTGTTTATTTATTTTGGCTGTGTTGGGTCTTCGTTTCTGTGCGAGGGCTTTCTCCAGTTGCAGTGAGTGGGGGCCCCTCTTCATCACGGTGCGCAGGCCTCTCACTGTCGCGGCCTCTCTTGTTGCAGAGCACAAGCTCCAGACGCGCAGGCTCAGTAATTGTGGCTCACGGGCCCAGCTGCTCCGCGGCATGTGGGATCTTCCCAGACCAGGGCTCGAACCCGTGTCCCCTGCACTGGCAGGCAGATTCTCAACCACTGTGCCACCAGGGAAGCCCCGCATTAAATCTTGAATCCTAGGGAGTGCTCCCACATTAATAAATCCTTCCCTAACAACCTTCTGTCCTGTTCTCATTTGATCTCACATCCTCAGACTCTAGTCCCACGGGTACTCACTGGGCCCTTCCTGGTACATGTTGTTTAGGTACTATAACTCTTTTGGTATATAGTCCTCTTTCTTCTCTTTTGGGTTTAGTATGCCCTTGGATGGTTTATGACACCCACATGGTCTTAGTTATTAGAAGTCACTGCATCATATTCAAGCAAGGGGTGGGTGTACTGCTAATCTTTAAGAGGGAAGAGGGGACATCTTCCTCTGGATCAGAGGGTTCAGGGGAATTTGGGAATTCAGGATTTTCAGATGCATCAACCTAGATATTCTCATCCCATATGTCAGGGTCACAGTTTTTCCGTTCTAGGGCCCTAATTATGGCATAGCAACCTAGCATTAGTTGCAAGTTTAACTTTCTTTGAATTTCTCTGTATTTTTGGTTATGATTAAGTCCCAAACTTTGTTTTCAGCTTTCTTTACCTTCAGGCTGCAAGAGATGATAGCCTCTTTACAAGCTACCAAGGAGGCCTTCTGCCTTCACACTTGGTTTTTAATTGCTGATTAATCACTCTCACCCTTTATCTTTTTCCAAAGCCTCAGATATCAGTCAAACTAAGTAACAAACACCAAATTCTTCTCCCTCTTAAGTATTATTGCTTTGATATTTTGCAAACACTTGCTACATCAAGCAGCTAGTGGCTTCTCCTCCAACAGAACATCATCCTAGTTCATCAGTAGGGAATGTTTTAGAAATTGCTCACATTTTGTGCCAGAGACTAAGCTTGCCCAAGCCAGTAACTGTATCTTCACTGCCAGCTGGGTAAGGTGGGATGTAGCTTCAGCATCTGATCTTAGTATCTGTTTTGTTGGGCCACACCTGGTACCAATTGCCACAGATCGTGCTTCACTGGAAGCAAGCTCTGTGATGTAGGACCATCACTGGAAGATAAACAAAAGAAGCAGAATTGGGCAGAGAGAAAAGTTGCCTTGGGATGTAGTCTCAGCAGAAAATCTCAGCCAACTCCTCTGATGCTGGATAGACTTTCACAGTTATCCCCATATAGGGTGAGAGTGCTGGGCCTTTATGCCCTCATTCAACAAGTTATTTCATGTGAGCTACCCTGGGTGGAGGGAATGGTCTTGGGAGTGATGACTCATTTCAGCTGAATCAATTCTTGAAAGGACTGACAGCTGAGGGTTGTTTGCCGCTAGGCTTCCTGGGAGCTAGATAAATAAGTCTCTCCTTCCTGACGAGGTATCTGGCAGAAGATTAGTGTGCCGTTTCCAACAGCTAAGCCGAGTGGGACACGACAACTGGCTATTTGTATTTGGAATATCGGAAGGAGGATCTGTGCTGGAGGTCAGTGTAAATGAATTATCTGTGTACATATGATCAGTAAAGCTATGACCTGGTTACAGCTATTTCGGGAAGGAGTATACTCTGAGAAAGAAAGGGTCTCACACTAGGACTCAGGGAATCCCAACAAATCAAGGAGGACATTTTGCAAAGGAGAGCAAGAGGGAGATTCCAAGAGAGAAGTTTAAAATTATTCTACTTGAATTCAGATTTTTCTTTTGAATATTAGATCTCCATTTCCTTGATACTATTTTTGTTCTTGAATTATGTGGGTGGGAACTTTAATTTGGGGTTCATGGAACTTTAGGAACAGAAAAATAAAGAAATGCTATATTTACCTCAGAGGGGAGTAAGGTTTCATTTGAAAGAACATAAGTTTAAAAGGTAGAATGATCACATAAATAGAGGATTAGTGTAGTGCCTTTCAGTGACTTGGGTCTAGAATGAGTCCAGAAGATCTTAATATGAATAGGTAAGAAAAGCAACAACAACAAAAAAAGAGGATTAATATTAATATGAAATGGTTTATATTGTTGCTTGAAATAAACATTCTTAAAATTATGTATGACTACAACCCTGACAAACTCATTTTGAATCTTTTCCCAGTATCTTTAGAACAAATGGATTCAGGTCTTAGGGAATTCAGAAAGAACTAGAATCACTGTTGTTTCTTCTTCAAATTTCAGTGAAAATATGAATGAATTACATTTTAAAGCAAATGAATGTATTCTTATTTCAAAACCTAATGTAGCTAGTTTTAGAATTATGGGAGGGATATGTTTACCAGATGGATGGGATAAAATTTTGATGGTCAATGTAGAGGATTTTTTGCATTATTTGCTGTCTATGTCATATCTTACATATAGTATCTTAGATAAAGAATTTTTAACTTTAATTTTGGTACATATCTTTTATATATAAATATGACTTTTAACTTTTTGTTTAGAGATAATTATAGTTTAACATGTAGTTTTATAAAATAATAGAGCTGCTATACTTTTTACCCAGTTTTTCTCAATTGTAATCTATTACATAGCTATAGTACAATAGCACAATTAGGAAATTGACATCAATACAACCCACTCACCTTATTCAGATTTCACCAGTATCACTTGCACATGTGTGTGTGTCTGTGCGTGCGTGTGCTTGTGCATGCATGTGCTTGTGCATGCATTTCATTCTATGCAATTTTATAATGTTTTTTAACATGAAACTGTATTTATACAAGTATGTATAAATGGAATTTGTATCTTGACCTTTGAAGTTCAGTTGAATATATTTCTTTTTGAAGAAAAAAACTGTGTAAATTTGATGTAATCCTATGATTATAAAAAGTAATTTATAGAGGACATATCTAGGAAAAAGGGAAAATATCAATTTATGCTATGTAGAGATATTGTTCCAGGATGACTCTCTTCAACTTTTTATGAGACATCTATGCAAAATAATTAATGCCTATATTTTAGTATCATTTTAACTTTTATTATTTTAGTAATTGCTAGTAGGGAAAGATGCCCTGATATTTTAGCTTTCCAAGTCTTATATTGCTGTTTCGATGAGGAGAATGTATAAATCCATTCTAGATGGTTTAGATAGGAATCTTACTTATTTTGTTTTCTCAGGACACAGTTCTCACTACAAATTCTGAAGGACAGAAATAAACTACCTACTTATGTGTGTATATGTATACATGTAAGTATATACAACACATACGTATATACATTCATATGCACGTGTACATACATGCACACAATTGTTAATTATCAATTGTTAGTTAATAAATAACTATTTGTTAATTAATAAAACAATAAATTGTTTCTTCTATTTCAAATGAAAGTCACTGTATATATGTGAGTACAGTGCATAATTTTCTGCTGAGAGTGCAAAATATATATGTGAGGACATAGATCTCCTCAAGAATTAATGTTCTAATGTGATAATAATAGGACACATGCTGAGGCTCATTACTTAGATTCTAATTAACTACCTTCAAGTTACCAAAATATTTCACATGTATTTCACAATACATTCTCCTTTCTTTTTTCATATATAACCAGTACTTTTCTTGTACTTAATTCCTTGGACAAAGAAGTTTCTTAGACCAAAGTGAGTCTTGTATATTTTAAATCAACAAAAATATGGAACTTCAATTATTGAGAGCTTAGTCTGTATTTAGAGACTTACATCAAAACATTTCACCATCTTACTGTTTTCTAAACCATAAGTAAAAACCAAATACACTTTTGTGCATATCTTGCCTACCATCTAAAATTATAAGGCAAGAAGTAGAGAACCATAATACTGTTTCTAGTGAGTGTGTTCAGGACTTAAAAACTAAATGAACTATAGAGTGACCATAAATTAATAATACTAGTCTAAATTCTTCTGAATTCTTAAGTAGATTAAAGTTAAAATTTTTAAAAAATAAAACCCTTAACTGCATTTGATCTAAAATTCTCTTTATTTGATACATTTGGAAAATAGTTATAGTATTTTGTGTTCAATATTTCTAATAGTGTTGTATAATTTTGACATGGTAAACAGTTTATTGTATCTTTGAGATGAGAAGGAAAAGGAAAACATTCAGGAGGTTATTATTTTACCTTTCTTCTCGAACTGGTGTAGATAAACATTATTGTCATCAGAAATCCAAAAACATTTCTTGTATTGAGAATTTTCATATAGTATCTGGATATCACCATAAGGAGATTGTGCATAACTTTAAATTATTTCCCATCTTATATAACTTTGCACATTGCTTAAAATATCCAATAGGATATTTTTAATGTAGTCCATAAAATTCTTTAATAACTAGATGAATGGTTAGATTGATAAACATTTGTATCAATCTAATGGCTACCATTCATGTTTACGCAATCTCCTTTCCCATATATTTGGGCTCTGTTATATGTCAGTGAAGAAAAATCGTATGCAGAACTACAGCTTCATAACAACTAAATATATTGAATGTGTTTTTCTGCATTATTGACATTATACTTGTTTATACGTTGTTAGTAATTATGTGTTGCTTACAGAGGAGATTATATAGGATATAAATATAGATTTCATTCAAAATTCATAGGGAAAACCGTATGATTCAAAAGGAAAAGCAATCTAGACATTACCACTGAGTTATGAAAATGCTTTACAAATAAGATTCTAAAAAATACCACAAAAATATAATATAAGCCAGAAGAACAATCTTATTTACTATTACTTAAATTGTTTTTCATAATGCTGATAAAATGTTTGCTGAGTTTTAATTAACTTACTGGAGTAAAAATGTTCTCTTAAAAAAAAAAAAACATGTAACAGGACTGAGTCTCTTGTCCTACTGATTTTTGCAAAGGAGTGAATGCTTTTGCTATTGCTGGGCTGAAGCTAAAAGTAGATCTGAAAATGGTGTAAAATTCCACTGTTCATTTGAATGAAGTCTGAGTTTTCATTTTAGTAACTGCAAGTTGAGCAAAAGGAATACTATTAAGTAAATCATGATATTATTAGTTTTTTGTTTAATTTATATGTTCTCATACTCTTGCTGATTAACTGAAGAGTAATAGCTGTCAGGAAAAAAGTGTAAAACTGAGCACAAACTAAATGTGTTTAACTGTTTGAATTCTGGTGAATTCATATTAGCATGTTTTATTTTGACAGATATAGAAATGCTTCCATAAACAGTATAGCATTGCTTATAATTTAATTCTTATGAGAACTGCATGAATATATAATACTGGAAACTATATTTTTCCTTTTCACTATTAATTGTACCAGCCAATTCTCTTTCACTGTTGGTTTCTTTCTTTTTTTTTTTTTTTGGAGGCGGGAGGTTGAAGGGGGAAGATTCCCAGTACTCAAGCAACTTAATTAAAATTATTTAAATTTAATAGAGTCTTAAATGGAAATATATTTCCTAGATGAAGCAAGCAAGGATGAAAACAGCCTGAGACCTTGGGCTTCTTGAGGGCTGGAAACATAAGTATCTTACATAGTTACATGGTAACTTATATCAGTCATGGTACCTGAGATACAGTCGATGTTTAATAAATATTTATATAATTGAATTTTAAGAGTTCAGGGAACAGAAGTGTGAAATTAACATTTGTTTATACCATAATCTGACCTGAACAAAAACATTGTCACCAAAAGATAATGAATCTACAATCTTGGTAGTATATTTTCTGCCTAACTCAAAAATTCTTTAGTGCTCTGACTGATAAAACCATCAGTAACAACAGACTGTCTTTTGTAATCTATGAAGATAGATAAGATCTATCATAATCAGTATACTTATACGACTTTAAAGAAATTAAAGAATTGCTGAAAATTTAAAGACAGTGTTGAAAAAATGTAAAAAAAAATTCCTAGTAACTTGCCTAGTCTCTCAGTGCAACAATGAGTTGTCCTAAAATGGTGATAGCAAAGAAATGAACACACAAGTCAACAAAAACACTTCAGAGATACTTCAAGAAAATAATATGTTGTTGTTAAACATATTCTGTAAACTCAAAGAAATTTTATTTAAAACTATGAGAGAGAAGATGGAGAATCTAAATGTTAATGCTAGAAAATTAGATGACATCTCAGTAATAACAAAGTTATTTTGGGGCAAGACTAGAAAGACAAAATCTTGGACCAAGAAAGAAAATGTGGCAGTATTTTATGATTAACTATTATTAATCTGATAATGTGCTAGCTGTTTCAACATACATTACCTCATCCCCATACCTAATAATGTCAGAACAGTATTGACACGCTAATTCTAGATGGAAAAATAAGATTTGAGAGTTAATACTTGCTGAAGATCACGTGGCTAGTGAGTGGTAGAGCCATGATTTTCATTCAGGTTTTTCTTTCAGACTCCAAATTTATAACCTGTACCATGAAGATAACTTAAACTTCAGATAGGCCAAAGAAGAGAAGTAGAGAAAATGTGAATATGTTCCAGGAATGTAAGTTTCATGAGTTACACACATACTTATCATTTCTGGTGCTCTGCATTCCTTGTGTAGATTGAGCTTTTTAATCTGGTGTTATAGTACTTATACCTGAAGGAATTCCTTTAAAATTTCTTGTTTTTTAGAATTTCTGAAGTTCTGCTGGTGATAAATTCTAGCTTGTGTATGTCTGAAAACATCTTTATTTCACCTTTTTCTTTTTTGGTGGTTTGTTCTAGCTGCAGATTGCAGTCAGCTGTGGGGTTCTAGATAAGCATCTTATACTCAAAGGTGCAGAGGTCTGGGATGGCTGCCTCTGTGGGTCCTGGTTTCCAGCAAGGGAGATGGAGAGGGAGAAGGGAGGGACTCAGGTGGCTGGCAAAAGTAAATGCAAATACCTGTGGGGTGAAAAATGGTGAAATCTGCAGGGAGTCTGGGATGCCAGTGCTGGCTGTCGGTGCCTTCAGTGCCAGAAGCTGCTGGAGTTGTCTGCAGAGTAGATGCCTGAGAACTGTGGTCATTCCTGCTGCTTGGCTGATACTGGTAGCCCCCACTTTTCTTCCTTACTCCTAGCCGTCTCTGTATGTCTCAGTTTTGCTGGTCTGTGGGTAGGGTAAGATTCAAGTAAGGTGAGGGGAGCTTTTCCTAGCTAGTCTCCTTTTGGCTCTGAGTAATTCTGGCATGGGTGATGGGATGATGCAGGCAAATTAAAGGTATTCTTCACTTTTTTAGGTGGTTATTCTCAAGTTGTTTTGTTCCACAGTGTTGCTGAAGTTTGCTAAGTAGATTCCAGAGCTCTCAAAGAACTGTTTTATGTTCATGGTTGGCTGTCAATTGTTGATCTCTGTGTGGGGATGGAGCCTGGGGTCTACTACTCCACCGTCTTAGTAATGTAAATCTTTGTTTCCTTTATAAGCACCTTCCTTCCCACCTTCCTCCCATCCCCAATCCTTCAAATATCTTGACAACCGCTAATCTGTTCTCAAGCTCTATAATTTTGTCACTTCAAGAATGTCACAAATGAAGTCATAAATATGTAATATTTTGAGGTTTTTTTCATTCAGCATAATTCCTTTGAAATTCATCTAAGTTGTTGAGTACATCAATAGTTTGTTCCTTTCTATTGCTGAGTAATACAGATTACTACAATTGGTTTAACCACTCCCTTATTGAATGATGTATATGGTGTTTGTGGCTATTCTGAGTAAAGCTTCTACAAACATTTGTGCACAGGTTTTTGTGTGAACATGAGTTTTCATTTCTGTGAGGTATATGGCCAAGACTGAATTGCTGGGCTGTATGTTAATTGTGTGCTTGGTTTTATGAGAAACTGCCTAACTGTCTTCCAGAGTGTCTGTGACATTTTTACCTTTCCACCAGCAATGTTTGAGTGATGCAGTTTCTTCATATACCTGCCAGCATTTGGGATTGTCACTATTTTTTATTTTAGCCATTCTGATAGGTGTAAACTGATGTCTCATTGTGCTTTTATTTTTCATATCTCTAATGGCTAATTATATTGAACTTTTTTTTCATGTGTTTATTTGCCATGTGTATACACTTGCAGGAAATATTGGTAAATGACCTTTGCTTATTTTCTCAATTATTTTATTATTCATTTTCTATTTGTTTCCTGCGTTTCTCATTCTTCTGGTTCTCTTTCTTATGAATTACACAAACATGTTTTAGGATTCATGATGATTGATTTGTGGTATTTTAAAATTATTATATTGCTCTGTAGAGTTTTCCTAGTGGGGATATACATACACACACACACACACACACACACACACACTTATGACAGTCTACTGCTATAAGTTTACCACTTCCAGTGAATTGTAAAAATCTTATTTTGGTCCCTTTATATTTGTCACCTTTTAAAGATCATTGCTTTGAGTGTCAGTTATTATTTTAATTTTAATTTGTATTATTAAGTATTTAGATACTTGATGGAAATGTAGTCTATTACATTTACTCATATTTATGCTATTTCCATTATTCATTCTTTCTGATCCTTTAAGAGTTCACCTTTTATCATTTTGTTTCTGTTTGAAGAACTTCTTTAGCCATTCTTCAACAGTAGGTTTTTTAGCTTCCTTCATCTGAGAATGACTTTATTATTTTTTTTAGAGATTGAATATCCAAACAACAGTCACACCATATTTTAAAATAGTACCCTACCTGCAACCTGCAGTAACGAGTCAAGGAAGCCAAACCACAACCTCTGTAGCAGACAGCCCCAGTCAGGACTTGATCAGTAACTGACAGCTTATTTTTTTGTCCCTGCTTCCAATGTAGGACCAAGTGGTGAAAGCCAAATATGTTCCTCTAACTAATCCCTTAGGATACCCTGTTACTAGTTAGCTTGCTTCCAGTGTCTCCATGTCAACAGCTTCCAATCAGGGCATACCTGAAGGCTTCCCTTTTTATCATTATGAAGTTTTTCATTTCCTCTGCTTGTCTTGGAGTCTCTGCCAAAGGTAACTGATGGTGTCTGACTCGCTTGCTGCAGCAAGCTCTGAACAAACAGCTTTGCTCATTCTCATTTGGATGGTCTTCATTTATTTAAACATCTCCATTCCTGAAAGACACAATTGGCAGTTCTCTTTTTTTTTTTATTTCAGTAATTGAAAAATATTGTGCTACTTACTCCATGATTTCAGATAAGAAATTTTTTTGTAATTTGAACTAGGGATTCTCCTATAGGTAATGTCTTATTTTTCTGGCTGCTTTCAAGACTATTTTTAGTTTTCAGAAGTTTAATTTTGCTGTATCTCAGTATGGATTTATTTGGATTTATGCTATTTGTGGTATTTCTCAGTTTCTGGAATCTGTAGATTTATATATTTCACCAACTGTGAGAAGTTCAGCCATTATTTCAGCAGCTCTGTATTTCCTTTCCGAGATGCTGATGGTATGAATGTTTTTACTGTCCTATAAGTTCTAGAGGATGTAGTTTTTAAAAATTCTACATTCTCTCTGATGTTTCATTTGGGTATATTCTATTTATCTGTCCTAACTATATCATGTCATCTCTGTACTACTGTTGAGCAGACCCAGTGAGGGTTTTTTTTTTTTCCAGTTATAGTGTATTTCAGTTTTATAATTTCCTTTTTATTTTTGTTACTTCTGTGTCTTTGCTGAGATTTAAAAATTTTCTTCATTTGTTTCAAGAAATTGGCAATTTCTTGTTGAAATTTTGTTATCGTTGCTGCTTTAAAGCCCTTGTTGGATAATTCCACCATCTGATTATTCTTAATGTTGATATCAGCTGTCTTT
The DNA here is from genome assembly GCF_009873245.2 of Balaenoptera musculus. NCBI lineage: Eukaryota > Metazoa > Chordata > Mammalia > Artiodactyla > Balaenopteridae > Balaenoptera > Balaenoptera musculus. The sequence continues at coordinate 54,627,817 of NC_045790.1, read as the reverse complement.
TCTCATTCCAGTTGTGATTTTTCTGTCTCTTGGAATGACAGGTATTTAAAAAAAATTTTCCTGTGTATTTTATCAGTTATGTTAGGAGACTCTGGATCTTATTTAAGTCTTCTGTTTCAACAGTCAAGTCAACCTGTTTAGGTTTAGCATACAGGTCCTGGCATATTTTTACGAGGTATTTTCTGGTTTTAGTTGTATTTGTTTGCTTTTATTTAAATTGAAGTATAGTTGATTTACAGTGTTATATTAGTTTAAGATATACAACATAGTGATTCAATATTTTATATATTACACTCCATTTAAAGTTACTATAAAATATTGGTTATATTCCTTGTGATGTACATTATATCCTTGAATCTTAGTTATTTTATTCCTAGATTACCTTTCTCAATCTTGCTCCTCCCTTGATCCCTCTCCCCTCTGGCAACTACTAGTTTGTTCACTGTATATATCTGTGAGTCTGATTCTGTTTTGTTATAGTCATTTTTTCTTTTTTTAGAGTGCACATCTAAGTGAAAACATATAGTATTTGACTTTCTCTGTTTGACTTTCTTCATTAAGCATAGTACCGTCCAGGTCCATCTATGTTGTTGGAAATGGCAGAATTTTGTGTGTGTGTGGTGTTTTTTACTTTTATGGATGAGTAATAGTCCACTTTGTGTGTGTGTGTGTCCACATTTCTTAAAGGTGTTGTCTTTTCCCCATTGTATATTCTTACCTCCTTTGTCATATATTAATTGGCCATATAAATGTGAGTTCATTTTTTGGGCTCTCTCTTCTGTTGCATTGATCTATGTGTCTGTTTTGTGCCAGTACCATACTGTTTTGATTACTGTAGCTTTGTATTATATTTTGAAATCAGGGAGCATTATACCTCCAGCTTTGTTTTTTTTCTGAGGATTGTTTTGGCAATTTGGCATCTTTCATGTTCCACATAAACTTTAGAATTATTAGTTCTAGTTCTGTGAAGAATACCATTGTTATTTTGATAAGGATTGCATTGAATCTGTAGATTGCCATAGGTAGTATTGTCATTTTAACAATATAAATTCTTCCAATCCATGAACACATTATATCTTTCCATCTGTTTGTGTCTTTTTCAATTTCTTGCATCAGTGTCTTACAGTTTCCTAAGTACAGGTCTTTTAGCTCCTTAGATTTATTCCTAGATATTTTATTCTTTTTGATGCAATTGTAAATGGGATTGTTTTCTCAGTTTCTCTTTCTGCTAGTTTGTTGTTAGTGTGTAGAAATGCAACAGATTTCTGTGAATTAATTAATTTTTCCATCTTGCAACTTTACTGAATTCATCTATGAGGTCTAGTCATTTTTTTTGGTGGCAACTTTAGGATTTTCCACATACAGTATCATGTCATCTATAAATGCTGACAGTTTTACTTCTTCCTTTCAAATTTGGATTCCTTTTATTTCTTTTTCTTCTGCTTGCTGTGGCTAGGACTTCAATATTATGTTGAATATAGGTGGTGAAAGAGGCAGTCTTGACTTGTTCCTGATCTTAGAGGAAATGCTTTCAGCTTTTCACTGTTGAGTGTGACATTAGCTGTGGGTTTGTCATGTATGGCCTTTATTACATTAAAGTATGTCCTTCTATATAAGTTTTGATAGTTTTTATCATAAATGGATGTTGAATTTTATCAGTCTTTTTTTTTGCATCTATTGAGACAAACTTATGCTATTTATTTTTCAATTTGTTGATGTAGCATATCACACTGAATTTGCGGATATTGAAAAATCCTCGCATCCTTGGGATAAATTCCACTTGATTATGGTGTATGATCCTTTTAATGTATTGTTGAATTTGGTTTGCTAATATTTCATTGAGGGCTTTTGCATCTATGTTCATCTGTGATATTGGCCTGTAATTTTTTCTTGTGGTGGCTTTGGCTTTGGTATCAGGGTGATGCTGGCCTTGTAGAATGAGCTCAGAAGATTTCCTTCCTTTGCAATATTTTGGAATAGTTTGAGAAGGATACATGTTAATTCTTATCTAAATGATTGGTAGAATTAATGTGTGAAACCATCTGTTCCTGAACATTTTTCTTTGGGAGATTTTTTATTACCAATTCAATTTCATTGTTGGTCATTGCTATTCATATTTTCTATTTTGCCTTGGTTCAGTCTTGGGAGATTGTACATTCTATGAATTTGTCTCTTTCTTCTAACTTATCCACTTTATTGGCATATTATTTTTCATAGTAATCACTTATGATCCTGTGTATTTCTATGGTGTCAGTTGTAACTTCTCCTTTTATTGATTTTGTCTCTTTGTCTTGATTTTGGCTAAAGGTTTATCAATTTTGTTTGTCTTTTCAAAGAATCAACTCTTAGTTGGATTGATTTTTTTTTTCTATGACTTTTAAAGTCTCTATTTCATTTATTTCTGCTCTGATCTTTATGATTCTTTTAAACTTTGCATGTTATTGTTGCTGTTCTTTTTCTAGTTCCTTTAGGTGTAAGGTTAAGTTGTTTATTTGAGGGGTTGTTTTTTCTTCTTGAGGTAGACATATCACTATAAGCTTCCCTCTTAGAACTGCTTTTGCTGTGTCCCATAGATTTTTGGATCAGTTTGTTTTCATTTTATTTGTCTCCAGGCTTTATAAATTTCTTCTTAGATTTCTTCGTGTTAAGTAGCATATTACTTAGCCTCTACATGTTTGTGTTTTTACAGTTTTGTTTTTTTTTTTAATTGTAGTTGATTTCTAGTCTCATTGTTTTGTGGTCAGAAAAGATGTTTGATGTGATTTCAATTTTGTTAAATATACTGAGATTTGTTTTGTGGCCCAGCATGTGATCTGTCCTGGAGAGTATTTGATGTGCACTTGAAAAGAATATGTCTTTCGATGGAATGTCCTATATATATTTATTAGTTCTATTTGGTCTAATGTGTCATGTAAGGCCAGTGTTTCCTTATTGATTTTTTTCTGGATGACCTATCCACTGATGTAAGTGGGGTGCTAAATTCTCCTAATGTTGGGTTACTGCCGATTTTCCCCTTAATGTCTGTTAGTTGTTTTACGTATTTAGTTGCTCCTATATTGGGTGCATATATATTTAGAATGGCTATATTTCTTGGATTGATTCCTTCATCATTATGTAATGTGCTTCATTGTATCTTGTTACAGTCTTTGTTTTAAAGTCTTTTTTGTCCAATACAAGTATTGCTACCTTGACTTTATTTTCATTTCCTTTTTTCATCCTCTCACTATCATCAGTCTCTGTGTGTCTTTAGATATGAAGTTAGTATCTTGTAGGAAATATACATGTGGGTCTTGTTTTTGTATCCATTCAGCCACTGTATGTCTTTTGATTGGAGCACTTTGTCCATTTACTTTTAATGTAATTATTGATAGGTATGTACTTATTGCCATTTTGTTAATTGTTTTGGGGTTGTTTTTGTAGTTGCTTTTGCTCTTTTGTTTTCTTTTGCTCTTTTCCCTTATCTGATGACTATCTTTGGTGTTATGTTCAGATTCCTTTCTCTCTTGTGTGTGTAACTATTATGAATTTTGGTTTGTGGTTACCATGAGGTTTATATATAACAATATATATATATGATTATTTTAGAATGTTGACCTCTTACGTTCAAACACTTTCTATCAACCCTGCCATTTTTACCCCCCCCCCCATGTTACTGTTTTTACATCGTATTTTACATCTTTTTGTTGTGTGTATCCGTAACTACCGATTTTGGATATAGATGATTTTACATTTTTGTCTTAACCTTTCTTCTAGTTTCACCAGTTTGCTATACCTGACCACAGTTCAGCTGGGAACTTGGAAACCAGTAAATTATATTTAAAAGCCATGCAGTACTTACTCCCACCTCCCTGGACAGCATATATAACTCATAATGGTGGTGTTCCTATCTCAGATCACACTCCTACATATGCTACCAAATAAATTCTACTTTAAACTTAAAATCTGCAGTAGAGTTTCCAGCAAAATTTTATCATCCAATAAAATCTTTAAACGTTAACATTAAAACCTATATGATCGTATCCAGCAATTGCATTGGAGAAAAAACCCCACAAAAATACTGCTCTTGGAAATTAATTCTTCGGCTTGTTGCCTAAGCCTTTGTTTTCTAATGAAATACCCCTATTTAAATAACACTATTCTTCTATGACATATTCATCTTTAAATTATGTTTTTATTGAGAGCTTTCAGTACCACGTTTTTGAGCTGTTGTCACGCTTCATTTAAAATCATGCTCTCAGTAGCCTTAGGGAAGCACCATTTCCCACCATTCTAATTGACAAGGTTTTCTGAGAGTATATTTATGCATTAAACTGAACATCCCATTACACAGTTTAAATATGTTATTAAGAAATGTATATCCTTAATAAATGAAGTATAATATCTATGGAGAGGGTGGTAAAGAAGAAAGAAAACATTTCAAAAATTATTTGATATTTCCAAATCTTGCTGCTTCTATGTTTCTTAATGTTTTTAGTGGAAATATGACTAGAATATAGTAATAATATAGTTGTTGAGGGAGTCAAAAAGGGGGGAGGGAGAAGAAGAGAAGAAACACTTACCAAGGACTCATGTAATGGTAACAAAAACGTAAAGGATGTTTTCATTCAATAGCCAGAGAATTTGCTCTGCCTGTGAAATTTATGTCAGTATATTATCTTTGTGATACAATTCTCTAAAATGCAAAGATAAGCGTAATCTATTTACTTTTGAAAATTTGAAGGAATTTAAGAATATAATGTCATTTGGAGATTTTGGAATTATTTAAAAGATTTGTTTACAATTAGTCTGCAATAGAAAGTGTCATATTGTGATGGGGTAAAGTAAAATAAAAAGCTGTCCATCTTAATGCCATTTACTATAGGAATGAATTGTTGACATCTAAAAATATCTCCCCCATGTCACATTACTATGACCTCAGTTGGTATTACTGGAAAATGCTGATGCTGAGGTTTTAAGTGTGTTAGTAAGATGTAGCTTGTATTTACTCCCTTTTAAATATTCTTTCATTATATCTAAGTACTTTACAAAAAATGAAAATAGCAAGGTTCACTTCTTAAAGAGGAGCATTCAGGAATCTAAAACAAGTTGGAGCAGTGGTGTATAAAATGAATCAAAAGACATTTCTGGCCTCATAATTCACCAGAATCATTTACTTCTTGAATCCACTTAATGTTTCAGCCTAACCTATTCAATTACAAAGCCTTTAGAGGTTTCACAAGTTTTCTTGTTACTGCTGCTAAGTTCATAGTTCTTCAAAACTGGAAAAATATTGGAAAAGTTTTAAAACTATAAAAGCAAAATAATGTTTAGTGTATAAAAGTGTTTTCTGTTTGTTTCATGTCTCAAGCTTATATTTTAAAATTAATTTGGATACGTGTGGAAACAAATCTTTATGATCTGCACCTTAGGTATCTTTAGTTGAAGAACACATCTATACTTTTATGCAAATCTTAAGGAACTAAAGAAGTAAAAAAATCATTTATTTATAATTAATATATGTACCCAACATCAGATCACCCAAATATATAAAGCACATATTAACAAATCTAAAAGAATAAATTGACAGCAATACAATAATAGTAGAAAACTAAATACCCTACTTTCAAAAATGAATGGAACATCCAGACAGAAAATCCATAGAGAAACAGCAGACTTGAATAGCACTAAATAGACCTAACAAGCACAAACAGAACTTTCTACCTAACAACAGAATAACAGCCATTCTTTTAGATCATTCATGGAACATTCTCCAGGCTAGATCACATGTTAGGTCACAAAAAATGTCTTAACAAGTTTATTAGAACATAAACTGATTGACATTTATCCACTTTAACACTCCAAGCCTAAAATTTACTTGTCCCAATTACCAACTTATTTTTGGAAGCATCAATTCAAAAATTTCAAAATTTATCAAATAAGGATGAAGAAATTAAACATAATTTGTATAATTTAGTGATTTTTAAATGAATGTTTCATAGAATACAGTAATACAACATCATATACAAGTACATACAAAAAATACAACGTTGAATACAAATACATGCAAAACATGCTAATGAATTTTTTGTCAGCATTAGGCATCCTGTGAAAATGCTGTGCATTTCTACAAAATTGTTATTATTGCACTCATTATTTAGTACTTATATTTCACAGCAGGAAATAGTTGTGCTCAGTATATGTCCAAATGATTATTGAATGTTATACCAAAAATTTGAATGCATTCTATTCTTACACATCTATATTTGGGGAATCCTATTCTTTCCTATCTGTATAACTAAGTGATGCCACTGTTATCACTGTAGATACCACTCTACAACTATTAGGGAAAGTTGTATGAGAATATATAATAACTATAGCCAGGACTGAATCTGTCTTATAGGACATTTGTTGCAAATCCACAGAGAGACTAGTGACATAGCTCAGAATGTCACCAACAAAACTGCTAAATATTATAAATAAAAATTAAAAGGAGAGATAGAAAGGGGATGTAGTTCAAGGTACTAGTTCAACCAGCCAACTTTTTGTCTTAAAACTAGATAGGTTGCTCCTAAAGGAAGGAAAATACTGTATGAGAGCCACTGTACATAATATTTCATCTATCAGTTTGGTAATAATTATAAGTTTGTTGAGATTATAATCCTTTAAAGTTTGGGAAAATATGGAATAGTTTTCAAAGTAGAAAAGCAACATGTGGTATATTTTTTAAAAAGTGGTTTCTGTTTTAATATCTGAATCCCAGATTTCAAAGTTAAATGGGATGCTCATAGAAACAAATATTTTATGCATCTGTGCCTTTAGATGATCTGACATCTCTGTTATTTAGGTTTCCTGAGAAAACTTAACATGATATAATGAGCCAGAACTAATTCCATAAACAAGATAAATTCTCTTGCTTAACCTGTATTATATATAACCACCAAAATTAGCATCATGAGCTCATGCACTTCACAACTGTAATTTTTTCTTAAAAATAAATTTATGATATTTTAAGTAGATAGTGTAATATATCCAACATATCCAATAAAATATTATTTTAATGTGAACAGTCAATGGGTAATAAATATGATAGTCTTGTAAATACTTTAACTTCACTACCTTCCATTTATATGTAATAAAACATGAATTCCTAACAGCATCCAAAAATGTAAGCATATTTTGATAACTAGAGATTCTTAAGGTGGGTTCTTAAAATTCACAAGTATTCTTTATATATAATTGATCCTTTTACATTTAACTCTATTACGGTATATTGTGTTATGGATACAGATGTTCAAACTGTTTTTAAAATTGTTCAAACACCATGGTAACCTAAAATATTTACCAATAAATGACTGTAAAGGCAATTTAGTCAAATTACTACACTTTAAATGTCAGTGAGCTGAAACCCAGAGAAGTTATGGGCCTTCCTCTGTAACACAGCTAGACAGTGGAATTCTAATACTGGAATACGGGTTTCCTGATGAGTAGGCCAGATCCTTTTAAATTATATGGTGCTCACAAATAGGGTTGCATGAAAGGTAATCTTCATTGACTAAATCCCGTATGTTGTGCATTTTAAAGTTACTTTTCTTTATATTTAGTAAGCTTTACTAAATCATGCTGATAGATGGATTTTAAAAATCCTTTCTCTTAATGGTGAAATTGTGCCTATTAATACAAAAATAAGGTGTGAAAAATCTCTTGATGTGCTTTTATGAAGTAGGTATAATAACTGGAGATTTTTTGGAGGAAATTAAAAATTTCAAATATTACTTTAGCTGATCCAGGACTACTTAAATATTTTATTTCTTCTTTATTTCTGATGTGTTTTATTTTTCAAGTATTTTTAAAATCTAAGTGGCCAAATTCATGGCCATAAAGCTTTAATGTCTTTTAATGTCTGAAATATCTTAAATATCACCTTTTATTTTTCTTTATTAGTTTTGCTGTGTTTTTTAGCAATTTCATTTATTGATATCTACCAAAAAATTTATTTTAAAAAATCCTTCCCCATCTTTAATATAGTTAAAACTCTTAACTATGTTTATGTACTACTAGTTTATAAAGTCTTTGGCCAGTGGTGATAGTATTAAATGTATTCAATAGAAAAAAAAAAATCTTTCCCCATATGACTTTATTTGTGAATGTTTTCATTTCTGGAAAAAAAAATGTTTCATATAAAAGTGTTTGCGTGTTTTAAAATTTTAGAACTTAAAATGTGATTGCGCTTTTTTCTAATTTCTATTTTTTTTTAATTTTGTCAATTTAATCACTTTATTACTCCCCAAGCAAAATTTTAGGACCTGCAGAATTGCATCTTGAACTTTTCTGGTCTTTTTGGTTTCTATATTTTTGTTGAAAACTCAACCATCAGTTTTATTATTGCTTATATGAAAAGCATATGTCTCCCCCCCGCCATATTCCCTGATAACTTAGAAGATTTTTTAGGACACTTTTAGTGTATATTTATAATACAATGCCATCATGTTAGTACTATAAACACTGGAGCACATGCTATTTAATTATGCCAAGCATTAATGTGTATTTCTCTATATGCATAAAATATATTACCTTCTATAAATAATTACTTCAGATATATAATACTTCACATTATATTATGCTAACATTGTATATTAATTAATTTCTCTCATGCTTTTGCCATTTTCCACACTTTAATTGTTGGGTGTGTGTGTGTGTGATTAATTTGCTCAGAGTGCACTCTGTGGGTTTCTGTCTTCTATAAATTTTATAAAATTCTCAGGTACTCTTTTTAAAACAAATGTTTTTCCTCATTCTGTATATTTTTTCTTTCCAGCACACAAATTATGCACATTACAAACTTTGACAATATGCCACATGCCTTTCAATCTTTGCTGAGTTTTTCAGTCTTAACTCTTTGTGCTTAAATTTCAATTATTATGTATTAATCTGTTTTAATTCTATTTTTGCAATATCTAAGATTTAATTAAAATCACTCAATAAAATGGTAATTTTAGATACTGTTTTGCAATTCAAGAATACCAACTTTAGTTTTTATTCTAATTCTTTACTAAAATTCTTCATTTTTAACAATTTATTTTTCCTATATTTTATAGTTATTTTTAAATTTTCTTCCTATTTCTCAAACATGAAACAGTTACTATTCTACTTCTCTTAATTGTTGTTTCCCTTAGTTTGTTTGATTCTGATATTTAGCATGCCTAAGTCATTTTAACTGGATCTCTGACATTGTGAATGCATAAATTTAGGTGCTCTGGTAGATCTTAATTTTCTCCTAAGAGATTTTCTTTTTCATGGCTGGCTAATAAAGTAAAACTAGGTTTCTTTCTCCTTTTTGAGGGGTGTTTTTTTTTTTTTAATCTGTTATTAATTATGGATTTCCCCTTTATTTTTAGGGTGTAGGAAAACCTTACTTTTTAATTACACTAAGTATCTGGAACCTGAATTAGAATACTATCTCTCTAGGACCAGACAGCTCTTTAAATATATGCATGGCATTTTAGCTGCCCACCTCCTTTTCTACAGGAGGCTCCTTGGCATTGCCCTCTGAACACCTGTAGGAGTTTGGACATTTTCAGATGTATTAAATGACTTATGCATACTTTGAGGCTCCCACAAGGCGGCTCCTCATTCAAAGCCTCACCCTCCACATTTTACATCAACTTTCTCCTCTTATTCCTCATTCCAGTGGGTCTGTGTTTTCTGTTTGAGCTTTGTTCTCTGATGTTCCTATGAACTGACTCAATTATGCCTCCAAAAAAAGGGTATCTATTCTTTCAAAAATCTTATATCCTTCAGTTGCTGCCTATTTTTTTTGCTCCCTAGTGCCTTCATATACTTTTCTGTTTTTTTAATTTTTAGCTTTTATTTTTGCTTTTGTTAGAAAGCTTAATTCAAAATATAAGCTACCCCATGACCAGAACTGGAATTCCCCAGCAAACCTCACAGTTTATTGTATAGTGTCCCACCCAAATAGGCAAAAACAATTGATACTCCCTAAATATGATGGAATGTAAAGAATTTTAGAAGACAGCTGTAAAATTTGTGAGGAACGGGACATGTTTGTATGACCAGAAACATCATTTCATGATAAGGCAAAAATAAAATTTTGAATTAAACTTTAAAAATAATGCAATTAAATAAGCATCATTCCAGGGAGGAAAAACACTGAAATTCCTCAGATTATGTCCATCCTTTTTTTATTCAATAACAAAGGATATGTTGGGGGAGTTCATTGAAAGGAATCTGACCTTGGAAGTTGATTTGTCCACATTTGTAGTTATCCAACTATAAGCATTTTAACCACTAGTTGATAATATCATAGAAAACCATCAAGTGTTAGCAGGTTTTATACGGTGTTCTTTAAGTAGAAATTCAAACATTTGCTGATTTTGCAACTAAAAGGAATATAATAGATTATACTTGTGTTTTTAGTACCTGGAAATCTTGAACATCACTTTGGATTAGAGATAATAGAAAGAATAAGGTAGACAGACTTCTAATCCAAACCTAGTAAAAGAATTATCAGAAGTAAATAGTAGGTCTTCTAAGAATAAATTAGTTTAAAACTAATATCAGAATTCTCACATTTCCTTTTCTTATATTGTTATGTAAAAGGAAGGGAAAATGAAGGATGCTTTTATTTTGGGGCAAGTAAATTAGGCGATTAGGAAAGATGAAGTGTCGTTCTTAAAATATCAAATATTAAAAATTAGGTTTTTTATGATCTTACAAAATGTGTATGAAAAAGTTTTGATAAATGACAGAGTGAATTAGTTTTCATCTAATTTCACAGAACTTCTACAAGCAATAGTGTCTCATCTTGTTAAATATAACCAACAATATCCCTGCAATTGGGAAAGACTTAAATGATACATGCAGTTGTGCATGAGGTTTGTCTTGACCCAAAATCTTTCCTTCTTGTACTTTAGCACTAGACTTCCTGCTATAAGATCTTCGTGCAATTACAAAAGAAAAAAAAAAAAGGCTAATTTGTCTTCTGGTCCATAGTAAATGGTTAATTAATTCTAATAAGATAACTGAATGTGTTATCAAATCCATGCCAACCCACACCAACATCAAAAGAAGAACCCACACTATAACCCATAAATGAAAGTGTCGCAAGGTTTTACTTTGTTTTAAAGTTAAAATTGTTTCAGTATTACTAAACTGCTCTCACTTCTCCTGTGTTCCCAAACTGAGAAAATGTGTCTTGTCATGCAGACCACTACTATCCACTCAGTAAAAGTAGGGAAGTAAAGATAAGAGTGTTTAACTATCTCAAAAAAATTTTTCTTGTGTTTGATGTGGTAGGATTTTGATTTAGATGTAAGTCTATCTGAATCTAATACTTGGTTTCTTCTTAGGCTATTTAATAACCTGAGACTAAAGAAAAAATGACTGTTAGAGAAAATATTATCTCAGTGTGTTCAGTATATTATGCTGTCTTTAGATAGCAGTGTGTATCTCTTCATAGGTGTGTGGGGGGGGGGGGAAAGTACAATGAACAGCATTAGCCATCTCTGTCAACTGAAATAAAAAGTCCTAAGTCACAAGGACTGTTTTCATTGATATCCACAATTGGTTGGAAGTATTACCCCAGTGCTCTGTATATTTTTAGTTTTCCTTTTCTTCTTTTCCTCTATTTAAACCAAGCATCGACAATTTTATGGGTAAAGGCAGAACATTATTACACTGAATTACATTATTTTTAAAATTCCATGTAATTGCAGATTGTACAACTTGCTAAAAAAGTATATAGCCCTTATTTAAAAAGTAGTTTTGATGTGTGCAACTGTGATATAATATTTAATATAAAAGGAAAGTATCATTTTATACTTAAAATATTGTCCAGCTGTATGAATATGTAAATTATTTATCAACTAGCAAAAACACCTGTCTTACTTTCTTATGTACCACATATATCATTACAGACTGATTAATTTAAATATAACTTTGAATCTCAGGCTGTTTGGAATTTACTATATTTGTGTGAACAGGAGTTTGGGTGTGTCTGTATATGTACTTACTTTTCTACCTATATGTGTCAACACATATAGTGCCTGTGAGGAGATAAATATACATACACATGCCATTAGGTTTTATAAAAATTTTCAAATGTATGATAGGAGATGCATGGGGCAAAACATAGATTTTTGGAATTAGATTACTTAAATTTAAATTGAAAAGTCATAATTCCATAATTTACCACTAATAAATTACTAGCAAGTTATAATACTTAATACACCACTAAGTCATATCTTTAGAGTATTGCTTTGAAGATCAAATGAAATATTATATGCAAATTGCATTATGTATAAAATAAGATACTTTTATATCAAAGTTTCTGATGCTGGAAAATATTTATAACATTTAGTTTTGTTTTCCTCTCATTATGCTCTTTAACCCATTTCCTGACTTTGCAATTTTTCAGGGTAGAAGGCCAGCACAGCTATTTATTCTATATATATATAGCAAAGTTATTCTCTAGCCAGCAGGCAAAAGGAGTTAGTGGCAGTTGGTGTCCAGGGAGTTTGTTATACCAGTGTTTTAAATGAGAAGGATTTCAGCTAGAAAGAATTGACATGCAATAAGAGTAAACATTTTCTTATATCCTTGCTGGCATGATGACAGAATGTTTCTAAAATTTTATTATGAGGGCTTATCTTATAAATCATTGCTGATATCTGAAGAAATAGCAAGTTAATGGTTTGAGTGGAAGCCATCTATTGAGGTAGGTAAATAGATGATCGGTAGGTGGGTAGATACATACATACATAGAAAGAATGTTTTATTAATATTTTCACTCCCGTTATCATAGTTTTTCCTTGCAGGCTGTTTGTAAGTAAACTATTTGCAAGAACAATTCTCATTTTCCAGATGGGAAAATAAAGGCATTTAGAATTGTACGTGACATTCCCAGAACTTCATTACAATGAAGTTGCAACAAATTTTCTTAATCAGGTAAAATAGTATTTCTGTTCAAAATAAAGCAAAAGGTTTTTTTGTTTTTTTATAACCCAGAATGAAGCATTTCACAGTTTCCCAAAAGGCAGTCTAAAGAATGAAAGTTTTATATTAAGATATCATGCCAGTAAATACAAAAGATCCAGCTTCTCGCTCCTATTCTTTGCCCCTCATAGAACATACCAAGCAGCCTCTGGCACAGTAGGTGAGCCGCTCTTACAGATAAGTCAAACCAGACTCCAATTTACAGTCTCATCTAAAGAGTGGGCATCTGGATCAAAACCAAACACTAAGAAGAGAAAATCCAATAGGAAAATGCCTTCATTCAACAATGCTAAAAAGACTACTTTATCTAAGGTTTCTGATAATTGCTTTTCTGAAATGTTGGCTAAGCTTAACTAAGTCATGTCATAACAAAGGCAGCTGATGTAATTGTTGAAGTCAGAATAAATAAACAAAATATTATCAAATCATGTTTTTATTAGGAAAATAAAGTTACGCTTCCCTAATCACCTCACTTTCTGCCCATTCATATGTGCTCCTTTTACGATTGGTGCAACCATTTAAAAGTTAATGGGTGCAGTGTTAGCTACCTGCTGCTTCCACGTATTCCTGAGCTAACATAGACAACTTACACTCCTAAATAACATAAGATTCAGGGCCCGGAAGGTCCATGTTCAAATCACAGGAGCAGGAAAAATGTAGTGTATTAATATTTTTAAAAGTGCTTTAAGTCATACTATGATTAGTTAACAGAGACAGTTACTGTGTAATGAAGGGGGAAATTACTTGTATTGAATTAGTTGATATTTTTTCTAATTATAGCACTGCAGGTGTTTACGTCTACAGATTGCATTGGTAAAGTAATTAGATCCAGCAAGTGTGTGAATTACATTCAGTTAAATTAGTTTACCACAAGATAGGAATTTAATGAAGTGGAAATGTATCTTTCCAGATTATGCACTAGTCATCAGAGGTTGCAGTGACCATTTACTATGATGTTAGGAAATAACAAGTTCAAATTAGGTAGCAGAATTGCCTTAGGACAAACTTCATTCTTGAAGAGGCTTTTATTTTTCTTTTGGGAAATATAAGTCAAATGATGGATGGTGCAAATTCTAATTTTCCTCTACCACCCAGTCACTTAATCTGATGATCTTTTTCTCAACACCTGTTGAGTGTATTCAGACACATGTTGACCCTCTATGTGTTCAAGTAAAATACTCAAAACCATTATTTTCTTGATCCAGTTACTTTAGCCACAAGGGAAATTTAGTCAGTTGCCCTAGAAGCGAAAACAAGATACAAAATGACTTCAGTAAGACTGGCCCACAACACGGACTTCTTTAACAATCAGTCCACTCTAATTATATGAAGTAAAAGCAGGTTATATTTTTCCATTCTGTAGTGTAAATGTAGCACATATATCCATCATGCTTCCATTTTTCCCTGCCTATCAGGAAAACCAGATCTAAATTTCATACTTACTTAAAGTTCCCTTATCATCATTTCTCCAACAAATATAGATCATACATCAAGATCCACGCATTAAGAAAAGCTAAAATTAACACAAAAATGAACATGTAGACACTGCATTCAAAGTCTAAATTTGTGAGTAGACATAGTATTCTGCTTCTACCATCCCCAAACCCCAATTTTTTAAATTTAGATTTTGCCTTTTACTCCTTATTCAATGGTTTTAGGATATGAGTCTGTGCATTTTATTATTCACCTCCTTATATTCTAAGCATGTGGATTATAACTAATTTTTTTACCTCTGTGTGCATGTGTGTTTTGTAAAACATCCAAATCCTAATCCAATAAGGGAAAAATAGAACATAAGTAAATCATATTTGTTGTTTGATATGAGACGCTTTTACAAAATTTTCTTTCTTAATTGAAATGGCTATATTATCTTGAATGTCCTCATGCAAAGATCGATAATATAGGAAAGCTACCAATTAAATGATGCTAAACAAAGCTGCGGGTTACACGTTGTCAGACATTTCATTAACCTTAAAGGAGTGTTAAGTCTCCAGTAAAATCAGAACGGAAACGTTGAAGAAATATGCTCATTAGGACTGCATAATGCTCACACTTGAAAAGCCTGCATGAGGTGAATTTTCTCATATTTATAAGATGCTTAAAGGGACCACTGAGGAAGGGATTTCTCCTAAATAGTAAGATCAATTAGAAATGGCTTGGTTCAAGGCTAAAACTCATTAGAGCATGAGTTATTTCTATTTTTTGCTGGTGTTTTCTAGAGGATTTTTTGCTACCTCACTAACACTATGAACTTGAATAAGACCAATTATGGACGTAAAGCTACCATAAAAATAACTTATTAACAATATGCATGGGATCATGCATCTGTATATGTTATTTACTTTAAAAAGTGCTTTGATAATCACTCTCATTCTATCTACTCAGCAACTCTTGGTGGTAACTGGGGTTATATTTTAATATTAGAAATAAAGAAAAAAATAAAAAGAAAAAAGAAATAAAGAAAATTGCAAAGTGATTGAATGACATATCTAAGGTAATGAGATATTGGAGGTTGAACTGCAAGAAAATCTCATTTGTTTTCAGTTCTAAATCAATGAATTTCTTGGCAAAGAATACATACATTCTAACAAGACAAAAAAAATTCTGTTTTCAAAATTTTTAAAAATGTCTGTTTCTCTCTATGCAAATGTTAAAAATCAAAAAAAAAAAAACATACAAAACAAAAACTGGGAATTGAGAATCTAAGAAAAATTCTAATTCTTATTTCTGCAACTGTTATTAATCATAGTCTGATAAATTTCTTTTACAATTTCTCCGTTTTTATTGCCTCATTTTTATTTATTAAGTAGACTTGAAAGGAAAGCATGTAACAATATTACCTTACAGTATTATACTGCTTTAAGCATGGGAAAAGTGATCATTCCCCTATGTACATAATTCTTTGAATGTAGACCATCTTTACCTTTAAAAAAAAAATGTTCTCATTTATGGTTTCTCACAATTACAATGCCTTCTTATTGGTAAGGCTAATAGCAGTCAACTAACATCTACATGTACACTAAATAAACAAATATGAATTAAGCAATCCCCATAATATTCCTTGCTCCATGTCATTTTTAAACTAATCTTACCCATTCTTGAGGTCAGGGACTGAGTAGGGCAATAGAGAGAGAAGCCAGACACAATGCTCTGAAAAAAAATCATGATAGTTACAATAAAATTAGGATGATAGATTGAGTATATATCAGAAATAATTCTAGGACATTTTCATAATTCATCTCTATCACAGTCATGCTTCAACTAATTTATAGTTAATGAAATACTTGCAAACTAGTTAATGAAATACTTTCTGTTTTAAAAGAAATTCTGAGAAAAGTAAGACATTTTCAAACACTGTTAAATGAGACATGCATTTCTAAATGTAATAGATGGGCTATAAATCCTGGTGTTTGTCTTCTGCATAGATTGACAATCATGAGAGAAGATTCAAGCAAAAAAATTTTTTTATAGTTCTTGAGACAGAATTCTGCATGTTATTGCTACTCTAGTACCTTCAATTGCACAAAATTGCCTATTCATATATGCAAACAATCACCATAAACTTTTTTGTAAAAAGGACTATTTTTTAGAGCTTTTTAGGTTCACAGCAAAATTGACTGGCAGGTAGATTTCCCATATACCCTCTGCCTCCACACATGCATAACCTCCACCATTATCAACATCCCTTATCAGTGGTATATTTGTCGATATTGAAACTACATTGCACATCATTATCACCCAGAGCCTTGGTTGACATTAGGATTCATTCTTGGTGTTATATATTCCATGGGTTTGGACAAATGTATAATGACATATATCCACCATTACAATACCTTACAGAGAGTTTAACTGACCTAAAAATTATCTGTATTAGCTTATTCATCCTTCCCTACTCCCAAACCCTAGGAACCACTGATCTTTTTATTATCTTCATAGTTTTGCCTTTTCCAGAATAGCATATAGTTGGAATCATATGGTATATAGCCATTTCAGACTGGTTTCTTTCACTACCTAATATGCATTTAAGGTTCTTCCATGTCTTTTCATGGCTTGATAGAATATTATTCAGTGGTTAATAAGATAAGCTGTTTATTACCTACCGAAAGACATCTTGGTGACTTCCAAGTTTTGGCAATTTTGTATAAAGCTGCAATAGACATTCATGTGCAGGTTTTTGTATGGACATATACTTTCAACCCCTTGGTGTAAATACAAAGGAGTGCAATTGTGGGATCTCAAGAGAATGTTTTGTTTTTTTAAAAAGCTGCCAAACTCTCTTCCAAAGTGACTGTAGCATTCTGCATGCCCACGAGCAGTGAGTTAGAGTTTTCATTGCTCCATATTCTTGTCAGCATTTGATGGTGTTAGTATTCTGGATTTTGGCCATTGTCATAGTTGTGTATAGTGGTATCTCATTGTTGTTTTAATTTGCCCTTCCCTGATGACATACGCTGTGGAACATCTTTTCATATGCTTGTTTGCCATCTGTATGTCTTTGGTGAGGTGTCTGTTCAGGTGTTTGGCTCATCCTTTAATTGGAGTGTTTGTTTTCTAATCACTGAGCTTTAAACATTATTTTGGTATACTTTGAATAACAGATGTTTATCAGATGTGTATCTTGCTAATATTTTCCCCAAGTCTGTGGCTTGTCTTTTGATTCTTTGGACAGTGTTTTATGCAGAGCAGAAATTTTTATTTTAATGAATCCCAACTTTCAGTTCTTTCATGGAATGGACTCAATTCATTTTTGTTAACACTTGGGAAAGGTATAAACTCTGTGTCTAGAATCATTCTTTACTTTGTGGTTGTCCAGTCTTTCTAGCACCATTTGTTGAAAAGACTATATTTGCTCCATTTTATTGCTTTTGTTTCTTTGTCACAGATTAGTTGACTACCATTATGTTGTACGCCTTAAACTTACACGGTGTTATATGTCAATTATATCGCAATAAAACTGGAAGAAAAAAAACCCTTAAAAAATGAGTAGACAGTACTTAGGTGGATCTATTTCTGCTCTTTATTCCGTTTCATTCATTTCTTTGTTCTTTCAACAATAGCAAACTGTCTTGATCACTGCAGTTTTATAGTAAGTTTTGAAATTGAGCAGTCTCAGTCCTCCAATTTTATTCTCCTGTTTCAGTATTGATTATTAAGACTTTTTAACCTCTCCATATAAATGTTAGACTAAGTTTGTTGCTTTCCATGAAGTAACTTGCTGGGAATTTGGTTGGATTGAATCCATTGATAAAGCTGGGAGGAACTGACATCTTGATAATAACGAGTCTTCCTATCCATGAACATAGAATATGTCTCTATTTATTTAGCTCTTATTTATTTCAACAGATTTTGTAGTTCTTCTCATATAGATCTTGTACATATTGATTTATGCCTAAGTACTTTTTTTGTAGGGGGTGCCAATTTAAATGACATTACATTTTTAATTTCAAATTCCAGTTGATCATTGATAGTATGAAGAAAAGTGAATGAATTATGTGTATTAAGTTTGTATCCTTCAAACGTGCTACAATCATGTATTAGTCCCAGTAGTTTCTTTGTTGATTCTTACAGATATTCTACATAAGTGAACATGTTACCTGTCAACAAAAAGCATTTTATTTCTTCCTTCACAATATCTGTATCTTTCATTTCTTATTATTACATTATCTAAGACTCCAGTATGATGATGAAAAGCAGTTTCCTTGCCTTGTTCCCAAAGTTAGTAGGAAATTTTGAGCTTATCACCATTAACTATGATGTTAGCTGAAGGATTTTTGTAAATATTCTAAATATCCAAGTTTAGAAAGTTCTCCTCTCTTCCTAGTTTACTGAGAATTTGTATTATGCACGAGTGTTGGATTTTGTCAAATGCTTTTTCTGTATCTATAGATATCATCATGTGTTTTTCCTTCTTTAGCCTATTGCTTCATTGATTTTTCTCGATTGATTTTTTATTTTCAATTTCATTGATTTCTGCTCTAATCTTATAATTTATTTCTTGTTCTTACTTTGGATTTAATTTGCTCTTCTTTTTCTAGTTCTAAGATGAAGCTTAGATGATCAATTTTTAGATCGTTCCTCTTATCTCATATACACATTCAATGTTGTAAATAGCCCTCTAAGCACTGCTTTCACTGTATTCTACAAATTGTGATAAGTTGTGTTTTCATTTTTATTTAGTTCAAAAAATTTTAATTTCTCTTGATATTTCTTCTTCAACCCATGTGTTATTTAGAAGTGTGTTGTGTAATCTTCAAGTATTTTCAGATTTTCAATGTATCTTTTTGTTACTGATCTAGTTTACTTTCATGGTTGTCTAAGAGCAGACATTGTATGATTTCTTTTAGATGTGTTAAGGTGTGTTTTATGGCTCATAATTTCTCTGTCTTGGCTAATGTTCCATGTGAACTTGAGAAGAATGTGTATTCTACTGTTGGATAAAGTAGTCTGTTGATGTCCATTATATCCAGTTGATTGATGGTGTTATTTATTTCAACTATGTCCTTACTGATATTCTGCCTGCTGGATGTGTCCATTTCTAATAGAGTGGTGTTAAGTGTCCACTGTAATAGTCGGTTCATCTATTTATCCCCTAAGTTCTATACGCCAAGTTTTTGCCTCACGTATTTTGACATACTGTTGTTTGGAGCATATAAAAAAATGGGTGCCCCATTTTTTCCCTGGTAAATTTCCTTTCTTAGAAATTGGCTCTATCTGAGATTAATATAGCTACTCCCACTTTCTTTTGATTAGTGTTAAAACAGTCTATCTTTCTCTTGCCACTTATTTTAATCTTTGTCTTTATAATGTTTTTTTGTGTGTGTGTGTGGACAACATGTATTTGTGTCTTGTATTTAGATCCACTCTAACAATCTTTTAACTCGTGCATATAAATCATTGATGTTCAAAGTAAATATTGATTTAATTGGATTAATATCTACAATATTTGTTAGTTTCTTTATTTGTTGCCTTTGATCTTTGTTCCTATATTTGTTTTCCAATTTTCTTCTGCTTTTGTTGTTATAATTGAGCATTTAGTATGATGCCATTATCTCTCATTTCATTTTTTTTCATTTCTTAGCATATATGTTTATATACACATGTATACATATATATACATATATATATATTTACTTTCTTAGTGGTTGCCCTGGAGTTAGCAGCATACATTTACAACTTTTTTGACTCCAATTTCATATAGCTCTATACCATTTCACTAGTAGTACAAGTACCTTATAGTATCAGAATAATCCAAATTCTTCATCTCATCCCTTGTGTCATTGGTATAACTAATTTCACTTATTCATACTTATTCATAAGCACACACAAACACATTATGCATAATCATACATAATTGAATATATTATCACTATTATTTTGAGTAAACTATTGTCTGTTAGATCAGTTAAGAATAAAAAATAAAAGTTTTTATTTTACCTTCAGTTATTCATTTTTTTCATGCTCTTCCTTTATGTATATTCTGTCTGACCTATATTGTTCTTCTTCTTTCTGAACAACTTTTAACATTTCTTACAAGGCTTTATTTCTCCTTTACTATTTTTTTTTTTAATTTTTATTTTTGGCTGCGCTGGGTCTTCATTGCTGCACGCAGGCTTTCTCTAGTTGCAGTGAGCAGAGGCTACTCTTTGTTGTGGCGCACGGGCTTCTCATTGTGGTGGCTTCTTTTGTTGCAGAGCATGGCCTCTAGGCTTGTGGGCTTCAGTAGTTGTAGCATGCGCCCTCAGTAGTTGTGGCTCACAGGCTCTAGAGCACAGGCGCTCAGTAGTTGTGGCACACGGGCTTAGTTGCTCCGCGGCATGTGGGATCTTCCCGGACCAGGGCTTGAACCCGCGTCCCCTGAAATGGCAGGCAGATTCTTAAAGAGTACGCCACCAGCAAAGTCCCTCTCCTTCATTTTTGAAGGATAATTTTGTAGGGTACAGAATTCTACACTGGTTTTTTTTTTTTTTTCCTCTCAGTTCTTTAAATATTTTGCTCAATTCTCTTATTGCTTGCATGGTTTCTGAGGAGAAGTCAGATATAATTCTTACCTTCCTGACTTTATAAGGTTTCCCTCCACCCCTGGCATCTCTTCAGGGTTTTTTCTTTATATTAGATTTTCTATACTTTGAAAATTATATGACTAGATGTAGGGTTTAGGGTTTTTTTTTATTTGTCTGTTTGTTTTGCATGTCTCTTGCTTGACGTTCTCTGAACTTCCTGTGTCTGCATTTGGTGTCTGACATTAATTTTGGGAAGTTTAAGTGATTATAGTTTCAAATATTTCTATTTGTTTGTTTTGTTTTTTGTTTGTTTGTTTGTTTGGCTGCACCATGCGGCTTGCAGTATCTTAGTTGCCCGACCAGGGATCGAACCAGCAGTGAAAGCACTGAGTCCTGACCACCAGACAGCCAGGAAGTCCCTTAAGTATTTCTTTTTTTGTTCTTTCTCTCTTCTCCTAGGATTCCTTTTATTTGTATGTTACACCATTTGTAGTGTCCCATTTTTCTTGGATATGCTGTTCTCCTTTTTCAATAGCTTTTGTTTTTTTCAGTTTTTAAGGTTTCAATTGAGTTATGCTCAAGGTCAGAGATACTTACATCAGCTGTGTCCAGTCTAATAATAAGCCCAGCAAAGGCATTTGTCATTTTTGTTACAGGGTTACAGTGTTTTTAATCTCTAGCATTTCATTTTGGTTCTTTCTTAGGATTACCATCTCTCTCATTAGAGGCCTGTGCTATTAATTATATCCCCACAATGTCTGGGACCTAATGCTTGCTCAGTCTCCTCAAATTGTGGTTTTGCCTTTTGGTATGGCTTGTAATTACTTCTTGATAGCTAGACATGACGTATCACATAAAAGTAACTACTGTAATGTGGTGATGAGCTGTCAGAGTGGGAAATACTCTATTATCCTGTGATTAGGTCTCAGTCTTTTAGTGAATCTGTGGTATGGACTGTAAGCTTCACATGTGCTTATGAGGTCTTTCCTTCAGTAGGACAGGATGGTTAGAGGGGGCTGAAGTTGAGTATTTCCTTTTTTCTATGTGGAAGGTTACCCATCTGTAGTTGGATATCTCCCTTCCCCTGGATTAGTTAGGGGCTGAAGTTGAGTATTTCCTTTTTTCTATGTGGAAGGTTACCCATCTGTAGTTGGATATCTCCCTTCCCCTGGATTAGTTAGGATCTGATAATACCTCAGTGGGTTAGGCACCAGTTAATTAGTGTCTCCTGAAGGCTGAGTTTATTAAGAACAGAATGCTCTGGAGTATTTCAAACTGTTCCCTTTCCCCTTTGTACACTGGAAGCATGAGATGATTTTTCTCATATATTGACTGTGGGAACCTGGTTAGAGCTATCTAAAGTAAAACTCACCAAAGTGTGGAGAGTGCCCAGTGACTTGGTCCTGCTGAATTTTTTAACTCTTAGAGCAGTCCACTCTGAGCCTCCAGCAATTTGTCAATTGCAGTTCTGGTTTCCCTACCCCACACTGGTTATGGCGTGTTTCTTCTCTGGTAAGTTGTGATTCTCTGTATTTACCTGTCTCTCCAATTTTGTGGGTAGTTGTTTGCCCTGTGACCTCACATCTCTTACGAATCTAAGAACAGTTGTTGATGTTCTGTTTGTTCAGCTTCTTATTTGTTGTTAGGGTAGCTTGGCAACTTCTAAGCCTCTTACAGGCCTGGTTCATAAACTTTTTAAATTATTAAATTTTATTAAAATATGCATATAAATAACAATGGGGGCCAAAGAGGACCAAAGCTCAGAATTCTGATTTATCTCCTTATTCAGCATTTTGAATATGTTTGAGAAATGCATATGATTTGAGAGGTAGGAAATAATTTCAAAGTAGTACAGGACCGTAGTCATACGTTTTATTTCCCTTCATGTTTCAGCTGTAACATACTAGTATCCAAAATAGAGAGTTTAAGAATTTCTGGGAAATACTTATATATTAAAATGAGCCTCTTACACACATACACATAAGAAAAGGCAAATTTTGTAGAAATGTAAACACTGTCAAAATCTTAGTAAAAAGTAGAAAGCCTTTTGGGAAGTTTAAGTTCCCATTTTACCTTATTAAAAGTAACTGATACTCTTAAAGACCAATGGAGATTACCAGAGTAGCAACAGAGGAGAATTGAACCACTGAAATGGGAACTTTGAATAAATGCTTTCCTCTTCTAAAACCAACTAAGATTTTTATGCAAATAGGCTAATAGGAAAAAGATACTAGAAGAATGTGTTCAGAGTTGGAAGGACTACTGATATTTCCCCATATTCAAGCTTAAACAACAAGAGAGGAAATTTTCTATTAAGACTCCATCTTCTTAACACATCCAAAGGAGAAGTGCGTGTAACCTCAACCTGATTGATCTTTAGTAAAATGTGATCATCTTTTACTAATTAGTTTCAAAGAAGGATCCAGGACATCTTTTTTCCACCTCCTTAACTCAAGTATAATATTCTCTCTATCTTGCTCTCTGCTCCTGGACTAGAAATAACTTTCCTCTGTCTTTATTAATCAATATTTCAGAGGCAAGGGGTGGCAAATTTGATAATTCAAAGGCAAGATTTATGTTGAGGATTTAGGCAAAGTAAAAGGCTTAATCTGCCTCATCCAGCTGAGCTTTCAGCAGTGCCTCTTCATTTGAGGTTGCATGGTTTTTAAATTAATTAATAAAGTTGTTAATTGTATCCAGACTAATTATACATGTTTCATTAGCAAAAATTTTGAGTGGTCCAGAGGTGACTTTTCAGAACACCTGATATTTATAGTTGGGAGGACTCTAAGAAAATGATACATCAAATTTGCTTTAATCTTTTAAGAAAATAGTCAAATATATATTTATTGCAGTTGTTAGTTATAATTAGATTTTTATCTAAATATAATATGGAGGATATGGCATATCATTCCATGTGTTTTTCAACGCAAAGTTGATATTTATGGCTTAAATAGAACAATTTTAGCAATTTAATTAAAAAATTATGCTTAAGTTTGAGTTTTATATTTCTTCCTCCTTTATGCTTACAAGTTTCTTGGTATTTCTAGTGGAATTTTAATTTTACACACCTGTTAATCAGTATTTGTCTTAATACACACTATGTCTCCACTTTATTCTGATTGCCTTTAAATAGGATGCATATAAGAAATGTCAAATATGCCTTCAGATATATCTCCAGATATTTCGTGTTCTTTTAAATTCCTGAAGTGATATTTCCCTTTTATGTCACAGTTCAAATGGTCTCAGAGCACAGTTGAAGAACAGAGATGCTTTTAGTCTTAAAGTCACCATTACAGTCCCACAAAAAATCATGTAAACTATTTCTCATTCTAAATATTCATGATAGTATGTCACTGACATGAAAATTATTATTCACGAGTTTCTTTATACCTGATGAATTTTATTGTTAAAAATGATGAACACAATAGACTTTATCAAACTAAAATAACTTAAGATGAGGAAATTCAAAAAATAATCCACACATAGTCATATGATACCCAAGAAATTTTTTAAAGTTTTCAAGTTACAGGAAAGATGAAATATGAGAGAAGGAGGTAGAAAATGAACATATCATGTCTATTAGAGTTAATTAAGAACAAGTGCTACATCAAAAGTGTGGTATAACTGTTCCTATGTTTTCTACCCCCCAAAATTAATGAGTATTTTTCACTGAGCCAGAGAGGCCTGAGCTAACAATATTGTCTTGAGTTTTGTTGTAAATTACTTAAAATGCCATTAAGAAATATTCACACAAAAATAGAGAAAATGCATAGGCACAATTAAATTCACAGAGAATAAAACCACTGAAATAAAGCCAGGCATGAGTTTTTTTTTTTTTAATATTGTATCTTAAATTGAAAAAATCTTGAGATTTGTGCTTAAATGATGAAAGCTGAATCAATGCTGATAGCCAACTGAGAAAAATAAGTGGCGATAACTTACTGATGATTCTATAAGGCAGGAAGGAAACTCCCATATTTTAAAAAGTGTTTGAAGTTTTTGCTTTCTGAGTGTTAACCTGCAAAAGAGATGCAAAGCCACCTTATAAGAAGGGGAAACTTTTAAATAGTCCCGAATTGATCATAATCACTGAAACAAAGAGAAAGAAAATTTATCAGAGAAAGAACTTGGGAGAAACAGAACATCAGACCCTAGTTCTGCAGGATCTATAGCTCCATTGCACAGATTTTCCCTACTTGAGAAGAGTAGACCTCATATATGGGGCAGATTATCTGTATTATGTAATGGCCTTGTCTGCCGTCTTGACTGGCTTCTATTAAAAATACAGTTAACCCTTGAACAAT
The DNA here is from genome assembly GCF_009873245.2 of Balaenoptera musculus. Taxonomy (NCBI): domain Eukaryota; kingdom Metazoa; phylum Chordata; class Mammalia; order Artiodactyla; family Balaenopteridae; genus Balaenoptera; species Balaenoptera musculus. The sequence continues at coordinate 54,602,520 of NC_045790.1, read as the reverse complement.
GTGGGGGTTAAGGGCACTGACCCTCCACAAAGTTGAAAATCTGTATATAATTTATAGTTGGCCCTTTGACTACATAGTTCCTCCGCATTTGAGGTTCTGCATCCTAAACTCAACCAACCACAGATTGTGTAATAATGTAGTATTCAATAGTGAAAAAAAAAATCTGCTTATACGTGGACCCGTGCAGTTTAAACTTGTGTTGTTCAAGGGTCAACTGTGTAATTCACCAAATTTCTTTTTTAGCTAACAAAAGCAAGTCTCCCATGATCTGATCAGCATCAGTGTACATACAAGAACAACTGCTGACATTTTTTTTCCAGTCTAATGACTTTTTTCTTTCCCAAGCTTTACTGAGATATAATTGACATACGACATTGTGTAAGTTTAACATATACAACTTGATGATTTGACAGACATGCATGTTGCAAAATTATTACCACATTAAGGTTAGTTAACACTTCCATCACTTCACATAATTATCATTTTTTGATAACAAATATTTAAGATCTACTTTCTTAGCAACTTTCAAATATATAATACAGCATTGTTAACTATCTTGACCATAAAAAAAAGGGGGAAGCATACAAACTTGTGAAAATATCAAACAACTTAGGATATCCATGGAGGTAAGCTGAGGTAACAGAAGATGAGATCTTCACAAGTTATGGTGTCTTGTTTATAATTGTAATGAGGAAATATTGATAATGTTTGACTATCACAAAGCAACAAAGATGTACATCTCATAATTGATGTAGATTTATGTTTCCTCACATTACTTCAATTTAACTTTTATTGTGCCAAAATTATAGAGACATGTTAAGTTTTACCATTGCTCTTGCTTCCCTCCTATATACACCTATATCCCAAAGGTTGACTTTTAACCACTTCTTTTGGTATATATCTCTTTATCACTAGATAACATGTTTATAACTTTACTACTCTATATTTTAGATTTAGGCATTATCTAGGCACTTGCCACTGCTAAAGATGAAAATAAAACTCTCTTTATTAACTAAAACTCAACATATATATACAACTGCCATCCTGTTAAAATAATTATGAATGAAACCATAATATGCACAACTGAGCCATATGGTATACTTCTTTGCACAGATAAAGGAATATCTGTGAATCAGCTATACATATACATATATCCCCAAATCTCTACCCTTTTGCATCTCCCTCCCACCCTCCCTATCCCACTCTCTAGGTTGACGCAAAGCACCAGGCTGATCTTCCTGTCCCATGCTGCTGCTTCCCACTAGCAATCTATTTTACATTTGGTAGTGTATATATTGTCAATGCTACTCTCACTTCACCCCAGCTTCCCCTGTGTCTTCAAGTCCATTCTCTATGTCTGTGTCTTTATTCCTGCCCTGCCACTAGGTTCATCAGTACCATTTTTTTGTATTCCATATATATGCGTTAGCATATGATATTTGTTTTTCTCTTTCTGACTTACTTCACTCTGTATGACAGACCTTAGGTCCATCCACTTCACTACAAATAACTCAATTTCATTTCTTTTTATGGCTGAGTAATATTCCATTGTATATATGTGCCACATCTTCTTATCCATTCATCTGTTGATGGACATTTAGGTTGCTTCCATGTCCCAGCTATTATAAATAGTGCTGCAAAGAACATTGTGGTACATGTCTCTTTAACTTTGTTAAATCATACAAGAGTAATAATTTTATTAATTCAAATCATACTAGAGCAATAATTTCATCTAGTTAGCACAAATATAAAATTTATATATTTTTGATACAATATATTTTTGACCAAAGCTTGATAAATTAATTGATGAGACTTTTCCATCAAATGTTATAAATTTAAACACTACTAAATTTTACATCTGTCACTCTTTGTGACCTATGAAATTATCTGAAAAAAATTTTAACTGATTTTGAAACAGCAAAACCCAAAAGTTCTTATTCTTCATAAGTAAAAACTTATGTATTTGTAGGAGAATTTGTCTCCTTCTCAAGACAATTATCTGTTCTTAGTCTCTGATACAGTAGTTCTCTTTCTCATTTCCTTTTTCAGAGTTTTTCCAAAGACTCTTCTAAAATATACATATATAGATATATTTTTCCCCTTGTTTTGTTATTGAGTGTAATAGTTTTCCCCATTTAAAAAAATGTTTTTGGTATTACTTTTTCAACATTTTGCTTCTGCAGCATAAACTCAACATATAGTATTTAATGCAAGCATAATCTTATTAATGGTGATAGGAAGGTTACTTGCACAGTTATTTTTCAGTCTTCAACAAGACAAGAGTTATAGGTACAATTTGTAATTTAATTTAGTTAAATAATTTGGTTACATTCTTGTTCATTTACAGTGGGTTTGACTCTCTTAAGATAATTTTGTTGGTTCTATAATGAGATTATAAAAATTAATAGTTCTTCCTAGCTGTCCAATCATTATAGCTGTAGAAAGTAGACTCCTCTATATATTGCTTTATTCCTATTGTTTTTATGGTTATTTTTATGGTTACTTACACTTACATTTTATTCTATTTTGTCTGACATTAAATTTGCTACATTAGCCTTATTCTGTATTTAGCTACTTAACTGATTTTCATCTATTTTCAATTTCTATATTTTTCAGATTTTAAAGCTATTGTTTATTTAATAGCAGTCTTCAATGTGCCATGTTTAAAAACAGCATTAAGATGTGTATATATATTTATTCCACCAAACAGCTGAAATAAGTTTATAATCACTTTTTGAAGTAAATACATAAAGAAACTGCATATATCATAACTGTAAACTTGATGAATTGTCACTAACCAAACACACTCGTGCAACCAGCACCCAGGTTAAGACATCAGATGTTATCAGCTACAGAAACGTAACTCACGTTCCTTCTAGTCAAGACCAGCCCTTCCTCAAGGGCAACCACTACCTTAACTTGTAATAGCATAGATTTCTCTTGCCATATTTAGTATTTTTAATCAATGGAATTGTACAGTGTATACTCTTATCTTGGCTTCTGTTAATAAATATGAACTTTGTGAGATGCATCCATGTTATGGACTGTATGTATATCCCGAAAGTCATATGTTGAAACCTTAAATCACAATGTGACTGTATTTGGAATTAGGTCCTTTAGGAGATAATTAAGGTTAATCAGATCGTAAAGGTGGGGCTCTTACCTGATAGGATTACTGTTCTTATAAAAAGAGAAACATTGTGCTTGCTCTTTCTCTGAGACCTAAGGACACAGCAAGAAGGCAGCCCTCTGTAAGTTAAGTAGCGCACTCCGACTAGAAACTGAACCCTGCCAAGAACTTTGGTCTTGGACTTGCCAGGCACCAGAATTATAAGTAATTTTTGTTGTTTAAGAAATGACACTGTCTGAGGTGTTTTGTTTGTTTGTTTTTTAATGGCAGCCTGAGCAGATGAAAACAATCCACGTTGTTATGTAGATTTAAAGATTGTTATTCCTGTAGATTATTCCACTGTGAATATGCCACAACTTATCCATTTGCTTGTAGAAGAGCATATCTGTAGTTTCCAGATTGTGGTAATTATGAAGCATGATTCCATGAACATTCTTGTACATATGTATTAGTGAAATACTACTCCATTGTCTCATAGCATTTACTTTCCCAGTGTAAAATAAATTTGATTGTGGCTCCAATTATGCAATTACTGACACTGATGCATAGAAAGCATCTATAAGCTCCCAAGAAACTTTTGAAGGAAATAAAGTGCAATCCATAATTACCACACTGAAAATTCTAATCCTGTTGTGTCAGTTTCATATTTCACTGAGATAGGTTACTTCAAGATTTATTTTTAGGTATGGTCAGGATTTTTATTTGTATTGTTTTAAATAAAATTAAGGAGTTTGTAGTTTTTACCATCATGTTTGCATTCCTAAAAAGGCTGTTATTTAATATTTATAATATTATGAAGTTTACATACAAAGGATACTATCGTATACTTTGAGTTCCTTTTTCTTCTATTTTTAGATGCATTCATACTGATACGCATTTCATTTTATTTTGATTTTGATAGCTTAGAATGTATCTAACAATTATGCCTCCTTTCTACCCTTAATAACTATTAGATTCTTTCCGTTTCTTGTTATTACAAAAAATCCCATTAGAAATAAGGGAGGCTTAGGATATGAATAGGATAAACTATTATCCTATCCCAAGCAGTTTTCCAGAGCAGTTGGCCCTAAAATTATCACTGGATGAACTTTGATTGCCCTTCAATCTTGCCAAATGTTAATATATATTGAAATTTACATACCTATAAGAAATTAAATATTTAACCTTGTGTTTTTAGTTTGCATTTTCCTGACTTGCTAATAACTTTGGTAAATTTTTGTTTTTTGAATACTCCTGTTTCCAAAGCCTTTCATGAATTTAGCCTTTTTTTTTCTAATGTAATATTTGTCATCTTAATGTTTTGTTGGAGTTCACTGTATTTTCTGGATACTAATTTTTTGCTAGTTAAATGTGTAGGAAAATCATCCCAATATGTAGCTTATGTTTTTTCCCTCTTTTTAAAATTTTAAATGAACATACATAAATCTATTATCTTTTCTTCAAAGTCACAAATATAATTCCTTATATTCTCTTCCAACAATTAAAGGACTAATTTCATCTTTCAACTTTTTATCTACTTGAAATACATAAATGCACATGCTTCTGTTTTGCCTATTTTGATTTATATATCTTAGATATATATCATAGCATATTAATTGCCATAGCTTTGAATATGTCATTACATCTGGACAGGTAGATTTACTCTCTGCATATTCTATAAGACTAAGAAAAAGTTGAAACTTATATTGAAATTTAATTGAATCTATAGATATTTTACTAGTAGATAATATTTTATAGTGTTAACTTTTTAATCCAAGAACATTATTTTTATATTCCATTTATTTTTATAGTCTTTAGAATATTTTCATTCTTTTATGACTTCTCCATGAAAAGTTTATATAATATTTATTGCTAACTTTCTGTACATTTTCTTTATTTTCTTATTCTCTGGCTTAATATATTAATGCTGATAATTTGTCAATTTCTCCTTATATTTCTATAAATTTTTCATTGTATTTCAGGTTCTAATGGCATACTATTTTGAAATGGTCAAATCTTTTTTTTAACATCTTTATTGGAGTATAATGGCTTTACAATGGTGTGTTAGTTTCTGCTTTATAAAAAATTGAATCAGCCATACATACACATATACCCCCATATCTCCTCCCTCTTGTGATACCCTCCCACTCTCCCTATCCCACCCATCTAGGTGGTCACAGAGCACCGAGCTGATCTCCCTGTGCTATGTGGCTGCTTCCCACTAGCTATCTATTTTACATTTGGTACTATATATAGGTCCATGCCACTCTCTCACTTTGTCCCAGCTTACCCTTCCTGCTCCCCGTGTCCACAAGTCCATTCTCTATGTCTGCATCTTTATTCCTGTCCTGCCCTTAGGTTCTTCATAACCAATTTTTTTTTTTTTTAGATTCCATATATATGTGTTAGCATATGGTATTTGTCCTTCTCTTTCTGACTTACTTCATTCTGTATGACAGACTCTAGGTCCATCCACCTCACTACGAATAACTCAGTTTCTTTTCTTTTTATGGCTGAGTAATATTCCATTGTATATATGTGCCACACCTTTTTTATCCATTCATCTGTCGATGGACACTTAGGTTGCTTCCATGTCCTGGCTATTGTAAACAGTGCTGCAGTGAACATTGTGGTACGTGACTCTTTTTGAATTATGGTTTTCTCAGGGTATATACCCAGTAGTGGGATTGCTGGGTCGTATGGTAGTTCTATTTTTACTTTTTTAAGGAACTTCCATACTGTTCTCCATAGTGGCTGTATCAATTTACATTCCCACCAACAGTGCAAGAGTGTTCCCTTTCCTCCACACCCTCTCCAGCATTTATTGTTTGTAGATTTTTTGATGATGGGCATTCTGACTGGTGTGAGGTGATACCTCATTGTAGTTTTGATTTGCATTCCTCTAATGATTAGTGATGTTGAGCATCCTTTCATGTGTTTGTTGGCAATCTGTATATTTTCTTTGGAGAAATTTTGGATTGGGTTGTTTGCTTTTTTGCTATTGAACTGCATGAGCTGCTTGTAAATATTGAAGATAAATCCTTTGTCAGTTCCTTCATTTGCAAATATTTTCTCCCATTCTGAGGGTTGTCTTTTCATCTTATTTATGGTTTCCTTTGCTGTGCAAAAGCTTTTAAGTTTCATTAGATCCCATGTGTTTATGTTTGTTTTTATTTCCATTTCTCTAGGAGGTGGGTCAAAAAGGACCTTGCTGTGATTTATGTCATAGAATGTTCTGCCTATGTTTTCCTCTAAGAGTTTTGTAGTGTCTGACCTTACATTTATGTCTTTAATCCATTTTGAGTTTATTTTTGTGTATGGTGTTAGGGAGTGTTCTAATTTCATTCTTTTACATATAGCTGTCCAGTTTTCCCAGCACCACTTATTGAAGAGGCTGTCTTTTCTCCATTGAATATTTTGGCCTCCTTTATCAAAGGTAAGGTGACCATATGTGTGTGGGTTTATCTCTGGGCTTTCTATCCTGTTCCATTGATCTATATTTCTATTTTTGTGACAATACCATACTGTCTTGATTACTGTAGCTTTGTTGTATAGCCTGAAGTCAGGGAGCCTGATTCCTCTAGCTCCGTTTTTCTTTCTCGATTGTACATCAAGTTGATTGTGGAGATTTAATCTGCTGCTCCTGCGGCTGCTGGGAGAGTTTTCCCTTTCTCTTCTTTGTTCGCACAGCTCCTGGGCTTCAGCTTTGGTTTTGGCCCCACCTCTGCCTGTAGGT